>NW_027041106.1:0-155754 GCF_037179485.1 Ochlerotatus camptorhynchus
TTTTTTTATTATTTACCTTGGTAGGGAAAAGGAACCATTCTGGACGGTCCCGCAACGGAAATTGATTCAATGCTGGTTGCTTCGATGGACTCTGAAAAATGATTGCAAAAAAGAAGAGTTTAAGTTAGTAGTTAGAAGAAAAGAATTGAAATTTAAAGAAGAATCACATGAATTTTCAAATAACGTACCTGCAGCAGTGATTCTGGATGGTCCTGCAACGGCTTCTTCGGTCACGGCATCATTGGGTTCATATAGTTTGTGGTAGCATCGTTGACAAATGAAGGAGCTACTCTCATCTATTTTAATCTTTTTTTCCACTGCATAATCGTACAATTTATTGGTGATTTTTCTGGCACATGAACTCAACATCCAAACATCACACATTGAACACTTACGTTTCATTTTTAGATATTCTTCAATTCAACTGTTCTAGTAGGAAACTTTGATTTCTAACCGATCATTTCTTTCATAACATTCGTTGTTTTATGTGAAGTATTATATCGTACCTACGAGTGAGTGATATACCTACGAGACTAAGCTGTAACTCATAGGTATATCACCTGTTCGTAAGCAATGACGTCACTTCAAACAGCTGTTTCAGGTAAATAGATGAATATTGCGAATAAATACAAACACCACCTAAGAGATGAACTAGCCTCAGGCTAAAAATCTCTATAATAAAGAAAAAAAAAAAAAAAAAAACAAACACCACCAAACATTTCCAAATGTCACTAACACCGCGAAGCCTATTGGGCTGGAGCTTATGTAAAAGTCATTGCCTACGAACGAGTGATATACCTATGAGGTACAGCTTGGACTCTTAGGTACTGATGCAACATGCAAAATTTTTTTGGCATTGCTGCCATGTGGGCCCTATGGGAGGAGTATTGAAACGAAACGCTTTAAAATTTGAGTATACGAAGGGAAAGGTATGATCTGCAATGTTTAAAACATGGTCTACGTGGTTTATGGACGGCCCGCAGGTTGAACTGAATGTTGCACCCAGCTTGTAAGTTACTCATAGATTTCATTAGTCACAGCTGCTGTGACTCGATGGAGACGCATTGTGAACTACCTTGCGTCTTCATCGTTTCCATGCACGTGTGGTGCATATATTGTGGAACAATAATTTTTTATTTAAAAAAACTGTATCTCCAAAACTGCTTCTTCGACATCGCTAATTTTTTGATATGTTATGTAAAATTAAATGATCTTTCAATTAAAAATACTAAAATAAGAAGTTGTTGAAGACCCTCGCAGTGAAAATCAAGAAAAAGCAGTTGTAACATATTTTTTTCCTACAAAATCAAATATTTTTGAGTGTTTCATAATTTTTCTTAAAACAACATTTAAACATCTTTCATTTGAAGGGTCAATCGTAAAAATCGGTCAAGAGGTTCAGAAGTTATAAAATGATTTTTTGGACCACCCTAACACGGAAATGGTCACCCTAATGGCGCTATAAAAAAATACGAGTCTAATATTTTTTGATAAGGAAGAACTATACCAATTTTCATGAAATTCTGAGACCCACTATAACTTTTTTCTATGGAATTGCTGTATATATATATATATATATATATATATATACATTAGCCCTGTTCATTTTAAACGAAATGTTAGGAATGTAACGGGTCAACCGTGATTGCTGTTCGTCATGTTAATTTGAACTTTTGTGCAAATTTTCAGCAAAATCGGTGTTGATTTAGAGGTGCTTCTAGTTAATTTTATGTTTTCAAGGTAATTTACGGCTTATAATATTTGTATCTCGAGACTGAAACAACGAAAGCTGCTGTAACAACTTTCATAGCAAAGCTTAATGTGTTATCTACCAACTTTGTGGTCAAAGGTTGACTATTCGAAGTGATTTTATTGAATTTTCACTTAGTTTCATGCTCGAAGATATCTTAAAATGTGAAGAATTTTAAAGTATTTGTTCTACGAATTTTCCACCCATATGATATAAAAATGTGTAGTGTACGGCATAATGTTCCTCATATTGTTCTAGAAGTTTCGTTCCAACATAGTTTTAGTGTATATTTCATAGATTGAGAGATAAAAATCAGAAAAGAGGCCGTTTAGCTAAAATTCACAAGACAACAGAACCAATAAAAGTCAATTAGATTGACAGAACATAGTTGCATTGCTTTTCAATGACGACCGATGACTGTTTCATTGATATATGATTTTTTCATAAATATGTATCCTCAGTAGACGTGTTTTTTTATCAAAGGCAAGAGGCTGACGAAGTGAATGAACTCAAAGAAGTTTTAGAAAACATGAAGGAAAAGTTTTCCAATGCATCCACTGCAAGAAGTGAAAAATTATTAATTTTATCGTTATTGCCTTATTCATGGTCAACACAAAAAGTTATGGATCAATTTAATGCTAGTAGATATATTGCAACAGAGGCTAAGTTGATAAAGGAAGGTCATTCGTCAAAAACCGCAAAATATGGCACAGCCTTAAGTGATGAAACAAAATTGGCAGTCATAAATTTTTTTGAAGATGATGATATAAGCCGGGCAATGCCTGGTCAAAAAGATTATGTGTCTGTGCAGAAAGAAGGAAAACGACAAGCCATTCAAAAAAGATTACTAATGATGACTTTGAGAGAAGCTTATAAACGATTCAATGAAATTCACTGCAATGTAAAAATTGGATTCTCTTCATTTGCAAAACTCCGCCCTAAGCAATGTAAACTTTTAACCAGCTCTGGAACCCACAATGTTTGCGTGTGCACAACGCATGAAAACATCAATCTAATTTTACACAGTTTGAAAGTTTGGAAAAACTTAACAATTTAAATGATGTAAAAACGTTCACTGACAGCCTACTTTGTGAAAACAAGACAACATATTGCTATCTACGGTGTTGTGAAGATTGTCCAGACTCTTCCGCATTAGAAAACATTTTATTAAAACAATTAGAGGAAAAATGCATTGATCAGCTTTCATTTGAACAGTGGGTTACCACGGATAGATGTGATTTAGAAACTATTGTAAAGCCTGCAGACGAGTTTGTTTAATTTTTCTGCTTGAAATTGATAAGTTTGATACCACATGATTTCATAAAAACACAGCAATCTAATTTTTTGAAAACTACACGAAATAATTTGCAAGAAGGTGAATTTTTAGTTACTTGCGATTTTTCCGAAAACTACAGCTTTGTGTTACAGGATGAAGTTCAGTCTCATCACTGGAATGTCCAACAAGCTACCATTCATCCATTTGTTATATATTTAAGAGAAAATATGCAAGTTAAACATTTAAGTTTTATTATAATTTCTGAAGAGTTAAGGCATGACTCAGTGGCTGTTAACTTATTTATTTCTAAAATGATAAGTTTTTTACGCATTAACCAAAGTAAAAATATCAACAAGATTTATTTTATGTCCGATGGAGCCGCGTCACAGTACAAGAACCGGAAAAATTTTGCTAGCCTTTGTAAACTTAAATCAAAGCATGGAATTGAAGCCGAATGGCATTTCTTTGCAACATCACATGGGAAAGGTCCTTGTGACGCTATTGGAGGTTCAATAAAACTTATGGCTACTAGAGCAAGTTTGGCCAAAGAACGTGAACATCCAATAAAAAATGCAAGAGAGCTTTATAATTGGGCAAATAATCGAAAAGAAGAAGAATTAACAAAATTATCATTTAGTTTTGCCACAACAGAGGAATACGAATGTATGGCTTCACACCTCAACGAGCAATATAATAATGCAAAAATAATTCAAGGAACTCAAAAGTTTCATTCTTTCATTCCTGTATCAGAAAATAAAATTAAAGCCAAACGATACTCAAACTGTAATGATAATGATGCCAAATTATTCGATGTATTTAAGAAGTTATGTAAATAAAAATAGAAAGTAAGTGTATTACAATGAAAATAAATTATGTATCATTTGTCCATAAGGTTTTCGAATAAAAGAAAAGTAAAAAAGAGCAGATAAATGTATTTTGTGGATTTAAGTTGAGATTTTAAAATAAAAAAGTAGTCGGGATTCGCTATTAAATACTACTTTTCCGATAGGGCCTGTGTAGAAAAGCGCTTATAAAATAAACATTTTAATACATTGCAAAAACGGCTTGCTTGATTGCTATGGTGTCTTCGGGAAAGTTGTGCAAAATTAAAATGCAATTCTTGAAAAAATATACACGGTTAAAAAAAATGTGTTTTTAATGAAAATGTAAAAATCGTGAAATATTAAAAAAACCATAACTTTTTTGTTTTTGAGTTTACCATCACCAAACTTTGCCAGTTAGTAGCAATTTTTTTTTCAAAAATGCACTTTTTGAGAAATTAACTTTTTTAATAATAAATATAATTTTTTTCATTGATACAAACGAAATTTTTTACAGTGTATATTTTTTACACAATTGCCAAAATAATATCTACAACTTTGCTCTAGACCCCAAATCAATCGAACAAAGCGTTTCGGCAATATATATTTTTAAACTCATTAGTACTATTTCTACACAGGCCCTTTTCAAAAAGTAGTCGTAATTCAATATGAAAAACTGAGAGCACTTTTTGCAAGTAGATATAAGTTTTTTTTTTGTTTCGATTTTTTCTTTCTTTTTGATTTGTTCGTACGTCGGGCAAAACATTTAATTACTAGTAATTAAAATTAATTAATAAGTGAAGGTTTTAATTTTTTTTTCCTTCTTAAGTGGTTGCGCACCGCTTTTGCGCAACACTTATGGCATCTTCCGATGCCTACGTTACGCGAACCAGATACTATCAACCGTCTTCGAAAGGACCATGGGTTGTCTTTTTTCGGTCCAAAAATAAACCTTTGAAAACTCTCGACATAACGAGAGATTTGCTGCGTAAGTATCCGGGAATCTTGGTACACAAAGAAAGATTCAACAAACTGCGTGTAGAAGCACCGACTTATGATGTGGCAAATAAAATTGCTGAACACGAGCTTTTTAGTGTTGAGTATAACATCCACATCCCTTCTTGAGATGTGGAGATAGAAGCCCAACAAACAATTTTAGCTGCAGATTAGCTTATACAGCCAAAATTTGCCTTATGCAGCTAATTTTTGCCTGTATAAGCTAAGCTGCAGCTAAAATTGTTTGTTGGGAGGCGTGGTCTCCGACGCGAGTCTGACTGTCGAGGACTTGAAACATGCCTCGGGAACTTTTAAAAACTCGACATTCGCTACCGCGCTAGTGAAGATACTGGATGTAAGGCAACTGCATTCAGCATCTTTGCTAGACGGTAAAAAATAAACATTCAGACTCGTTCCGGGTGACTTTCGCAGGTTCAGTTCTCCCAAACTTTGTTAAAATTGATGGTGCTTTTTTTCCGGTGCGACTGTTTGTACAGAGGGTATATAATTGTACCAACTGCAAAAGGCTGGGACACTCGGCCAGTCATTGCGGTAACAAAACTCGTTGTGGCAAATGTGGTGAAATCTTGCCACAAAGAATCAGTAAAATGCGCTTACTGTGGCGAGAATCCTCACCCCTTACAGGAGTGCCCGATGTACAAGCAGCACTCCGATAAAGTGCAGCGTTCAATCTCTGGACGCTCCAAGCAGACTTATGCGCAAATGGTGAAGGCTGCATCAGCCGTCCAAGATGCAAACCAATTTTCGATTTTGTCAGCTGAAGAATCGGACTCTGACTCATCGGATGAAGGTGATTCTACGGTGGTACACGCACCTTCAAAAATGGACGGATCCTCAAAAAGAAAATGCCCCTCCTCGAAAGTGCGCCGTAAGAAAACTAAAGTCACCTCCAGACGATTGCCAAATTCCCAGGGTAATGGGGATGAAAAAACAAAACCGAAGGCTCCTGCTGATCCAATCCCTGGATGCAGCAAGAATTTTCCGCCATTGCCCAACAAAGATAAAAAAATAAAAAAGCTGCTCCTCAAACTTCTCAAAAGAAATCCAAGTCCGAACGAGGTTTGCTAGCTTTTTCGGACATTGTGGAATTCATATTAAACATGTTCAACATACAAGACCCTCTAAGAAGCTTAGTTTCTGCCTTGCTTCCAACGTTAGAATCATATCTTAAGCAATTGACTGTTTCATGGCCCCTCCTTGCATCAATCATATCTTTCGATGGATAATTCGTCGAACGAGGTTGAAGATATGATCACGGTACTACAGTGAAACTGCCGTAGTCTAGTGCCTAAACTAGACTCGTTCGAATTTTTACTTCACAATTCTGATTGTGATATATTTGCTCTCTATATTTGCTAAACATGGCTTTCTTCCGATAAAGAACTCAACTTCCACGATTTTAACATTATACGCCTGGATAGAGACGATTCTTATGGAGGAGTACTTTTAGGGATCAAAAAGTACTACCCTTTCTACCACAAACGAAGTGACAGACGGAGCGGCTCGAAAACTTTGGTGACGCACCTGCTATTGCAATTTTTCAGTGTACCACATGGCAACACCACTACTACTGGATTGTACCACATGGCAACACTACTACTAGATTTAACTAGCATTTTCACCAAATGTACTAGAATGTTTTGGTTCTATCTCTTTCACTCTACTCAAAACTGAAATGCATAAAAAAATGACAAAATGATACGCACTCTTTGCACACTGTCAAAGAATCATTGTACCCAAAATCAACTTTGTTCAAATCAAAACAAAAAAACTAACCCATCTGGTGGATGATGGCATAAGCTTCCAAGAAAATTCTATTACAGTGAACCACATTATTTAAATGGATTTCTTCGCCAGTTAGTCGTCTGTCACTTCGTTTGTGCTTTCTACAAAATTTCCCTTCCTGCTCTATCCGGCATCGAAATCGTTGCTAGCCAAATAAATGTGAAGAACAAAGATACGTTCCACCAAGAACATCCATTAGCCGTAGTCAACTCTGGAATCTAGTTTCGATTCTTCCATCCCCAGTATTAATTCTGGGTGATATGAACTCCCATGGTACTGGGTGGGGCGATCTATATGACGACAATAGAGCGGCTATTTTTTACGATTTATGTGACGATTTCAATTTGACTATTTTGAACACTGGTGAAGCGACACGTATAGCAAAACCTCCGGCTCGAGAAAGCCGACTCGACCTATCTTTGTGTTCAAGATCACTATCATTGGATTGTCAGTGGAAGGTTATCAATGATCCCCATGGTAGCGATCATTTGCCAATCATCATTTCAATAAAGTGTGGCCCTCACTCTGCAGAACCATCTCGGGTTCCATTTGATCTTACAAGGAACATCGACTGGCAGAAATATGCAACGGCGGTGACAATCGGTGTCGAATCAATAGATGCGCTTCTACCATTGGAAGAATATCGATTCCTAGCCGATTTGATTTACAAAAGCTCACTGGAAGCACAAAAAAGAACAGTTCCAAGTGTACCCTTTAAAAGGAGACCAGCCACACCTGGTTGGGACGAAGAATGCACAAAATTGTATGTAGAAAAATCTGATGCTTTCAAAGCTTTTCGTAGACACAAAACCTCCACCTACTTCGAGGAATATTCAAAGCTTGAGACAAAGCTGAAACAATTAATCAAAGCAAAAAAACGCGGTTATTGGCGCAATTTCGTCGAGGGACTCTCACGAGAAACCTCAATGAACACCTTGTGGAGGGTGGCTCGCAACATGCGTAACCGCTCATCTTTCAATGAGAGTGAAGAATACTCCAACCGATGGATATTCGATTTCGCTAAAAAGGTCTGTCCGGACTCAGTTCCAGCACAAAATATTCTTCGAGAAGCGTCTCCTAGCGGCGGCTCTCTGGATAGACCATTCTCAATGCTGGATTTTTCTATGGCTCTTCTTTCATCGAACAACTCCTCACCGGGAAGCGATATGATTAAATTCAATCTTCTGAAAAATCTCCCAGATATCGCTAAAAGACTCTTGCTAGATTTATTCAATTCCTTGCTAGAAAACAACATTGTACCGCCTGAATGGAGACAGGTCAAAGTAATATGATGATGATGGTCCCACCTCTTACCCCTACAAAGGTTTGAGCTGGACGATTTATCTTTAAGATAATTAAATATGACATTTTAACCAGGTTGGCAAACAAAATCGAACTGGTTTCAGTTACAGATATAAATTCCCTCTAGAGTTTACAGTTGCTTCACAGCGATATAAATGTGGAAAAGCTCAGGCGTCCACCTCTTAGTTCGCCTTTTTGTCCACCTAAAATATTCATAAGCATTTGCTTGTAATGCTTATGAATATTTTAGGTGGACAAAAAGGCGAACTAAGAGTTAATGAACAATCAACAAAGCATCCTATTACACTAGCAACCCCGCAATCTGATGCTATCATAATTTTCAGCAATGTCAGGAATGCTCACCAACCCCCAACATTTGCCAGAAAACTTACTATTAACTCAAGGTATCTTCCAAATAAGCTTCAAAATTGCATTTTTTTTAATCAAATGTTAAATTCAGTCCTCTATATCCATAATACGCGCGCGAGGCTCAAACCTTTGTAGACTACTATTTTTTTTACTACTACTATTAAATCATATATCAAAAATCCATCATCACCATCGTGGCGAACAAAATAGTTTTTGCAGAGCTACAATAATTATTAAAAAGTCGTTATAACAGCTATCCATACAAAATAATCCGTTAAAAATAACTTCGTCAAGATACATAATTTGTCAATTCATAAAAAAAAATCACTGGATAACCGTTCAAAAGACAGTTTTAACGTGTGAAATGCAATGTCTCTTAAATTCTGCTAATGTTGTTGAACGTTTAATGTGTCTAGGCATTGAATTGAAAACATTTATTCCTTTGAAAAATAATGAATTCTGTGAAGCACAAGTCAAGAAATGTGGTGTTCTTATTTCATCCGCGTTTCTAGTATTATATCTATGATAGTCACTTCCTCTTTCAATTCGATCACACAAATATCGAGGTAGCAAACCGTTCACTACTTTAAAAATGAACACCATAGTCAAATATACAATTCTTTGCTTCACCGACAACCATTGTAAGGCGTCTAGCATCAAAGTTGAGGAAGTGAATCTATTACATCTCAAAATCAAACGCATTATTTTATTCTGCAAGCGCTGTAATCTCGATATTTGTGTTGCATTGGACAGAAATAAAATAGAAGGGCAAAAGTCAAGATGAGGAGAGATGATTGATTTGTATAGCTGTATTTTACTGGCAATAGTTAAATCGTTTTTCAATCGACATAGAATTCCATACTTCTTGGCAATTTTCTTGATGACATTGTCAATGTGAGAGTTGAACTTAAGTTTGTCATCAATAATCACGCCAAGATATTTAATCTCCTGAACGCGATCAATAGTCTCATCATCAATTACAACAGAGACGTTCTCATTTAATCGATTCCGCGAAATCACCATAAATTTAGTTTTACTTGTATCCAATTTTAACTGCTTACACTTCAACCATCTACTTAGATATTGCAAATCTTCATTCAAGTGTGAGACGGCAACTTCTAAATCCTTAGCTGCAATGAATAACACAGTATCATCTGCAAAAAGATTAATGTCGCAAAACCGTAAAACACGTCGCAAGTCATTAATATACATAATAAATAAAAGGGGCCCTAATACACTTCCCTGGGGCACTCCAAGGTTGTTCCCCACGGGACTGGAAAAAGAATCAATAAAAACAGTCCGTTGAGTTCTGTCAGACAAATAGCTTTCAAACCATTTATATGCAGTACTCGTAATTCCAAAGCGCTTGATTGTACTTAACAGTAAGGGCCTAGAAATTGTTTCAAAAGCGCGTTTCAGATCCAAAAAAACAGCAACAATCGTATCTTTACGCTCCAAGTTGTCTTTCCACTTTGCTAACACCAAATTCAATGCAGTTTCACAAGAATGTCCTTCCCGATATCCCGATTGTTCTGGTATCAACAAAGAGTTGCTATTCAAATACTCCAACAGCTGGCCTTTAACAACAAGTTCTAAGATTTTCTCTAATGTGTGCAACATGTTGATGGGACGAAACTCTTCGGCTTTAATCGTTCCAGCAACTTTTTGAATAGGAACCACTAAGGATTCCTTCCAAATTTGTGGTACATGTCCATTCTGCAATGATTTATTAATAAGGTCCAGAAAGATGTGGCCAATGACATGAAAGCAATCTTGAATAACTCTAGCATTAACATTATCTACTCCAGCCGATTTTCCTAATGAAAAACAGATAACTCTAAGTTCATCTAATGTGATTGGGTGAAAAATTAAAATTAAAAAACCTGGCAAATCAGCGTCTGACCATAACTCATACCGTCCGATTGCTATGCTTTCGTGCATTAGGAAATTGTTGGAGAAAATGATCCTTCGGAGACTCGATCACTGGGTCGAATCAAATAACTTGCTATCGAATACACAGTTTGGGTTCCGCAAGAGCAAAGGAACAAACGATTGTCTAGCGCTGCTTTCCACAGATATTCAACTGGCCTTTGCGCACAAGGAGCAATTGGCTTCAGTATTCTTGGACATTAAGGGGGCTTTTGATTTAGTTTCCATTGAAATTCTGTCAGACAATCTGCACAGATGTGGACTTTCTGGAATTTTAAATAATTTCTTGTACAATTTGTTGTCAGAAAAGCAAATGAACTTTTCTCTTGGAAAACTGACAACTTCCAGAATTAGTTACATGGGCCTGCCCCAAGGCTCATTTCTCAGCCCTCTTTATAACTTTAAAGATATTGACAACTGTTTGGCAGAACAATGCACGCTAAGACAACTTGCAGATGACGGTGTGGTTTCCGTAAGAGGTCCACATGCCGTGGACTTGCAAGGACCATTGCAAAATTCCTTAGATAACTTGTCTTCTTGGGCTATGAATCTAGGGATCGAATTCTCGCCGCAGAAAACTGAACTGGTAGTGTTTACTCGAAAGCGGTACCCAGCCCAAATGCAGCTTAATCTTTTGGGCAGAAACATTACCCAATCATTGTCTTTCAACTACCTTGGGATCTGGTTTGATTCAAAGTGCACTTGGAATACCCATATTACGTATTTGAAGCAAAAATGTCAGCAGAGGATCAACTTTCTCCGTTCAATTTGCGGCACATGGTGGGGTGCTCATCCGGGAGACCTCATAACGCTTTATAAAACAACTATTCTCTCTGTTCTAGAGTACGGCTCTTTCTGCTTTCTCTCGGCAAGAAAAAGTCACCTAATAAAATTGGAACGAATTCAATATCGTTGTCTGCGTATTGCTCTAGGCTGTATGCACTCAACGCATAACATGAGGCTCGAGGTTCTGGCAGGAGTAACACCACTCCAGAACCGTTTCTGGGAGCTCTCTCTCAGAATACTAATCAAATGCGGAGTGACGAACACACTTATAATTGCTAATTTTGAAGAAATTCTTGGGCTGAACACACAATCTCGATTTATGAGAATCTACCACCACTACATATCATCAGATATGTGTCTTCCTTGTTATACTCCAGACCGTGTTCACTTCACCAATCGCAGTTCCTCAATTGAATATGATCTGACCATGAAACAAGCAACTCACTCATGGGATTCCCGATCAACTTTGACCTATTATTATTCCGCGTATTTTTACTGAAAAGTACCAACAAGTCAATTGCATGAAAAGATATTTTACATACGGGTCCCGTCTCAATGGATCCACTGGCTTCGGTGTCTTCAATGAAAACTCTAGCGCCTTCCGCAAACTTCAGGAACCTTGTTCCGTTTTTGTTGCTGAGCTGGCAGCAATCAACTTCGCATTGGGGATGATTTCCAACATGCCCGCAGACCATTACTTCATCTTCTCGGATAGTCTCAGTTCGATTGAGGCTATTCGGTCTATGAAACAAGGTAGGCACTCATCTTATTTCCTTTCAAAGGTAAGGGAGCAGATGTGTGTGCTGGTCGAAAGATCATATATGATTACCTTTGTATGGGTCCCCTCACATTGCTCAATCCCAGGCAATGAGAAGGCGGACTCTCTCGCAAAGGTCGGCGCGCAGGAAGGCGAATTGTATGACAGGCAAATTTCACACGATGAATTTTACCATTTAGTGCGTCAGAGTACCCTTTCGAGTTGGCAAACCGATTGGGACACTGGAAATCTTGGACGGTGGTTACATTCAATTATTCCTAATGTTTCTTCGAGAGCGTGGTTTAAAGGCTTGGGCTTAAGTCGTGACTTCATTCGCGTGATGAGTAGACTTATGTCCAACCACTACTCGCTAGATGCTCATCTCAATAGAATAAACCTCGTGGACAGCAACATCTGTCGGTGTGGAAACGGTTACGATGACATTGAACACGCAGTTTGGCAATGTACGGATAATGACGCCGCCAGAGAGCGACTTTTGAATACCCTCGAGGCCCAAGGAAGACAACCCTATGTTCCTATCAGAGACGTGTTGGCAACCCGTGATCTCTGCTATATGCAGTCGATTTATGTGTTTCTGCAAATGTCTAGTATAAGAATTTAATTCGTTTGTCTTTTGTATCTCTTTATTAGTTTTTGTTTGTCTTGTCCCCCCGTCTCGATGAGTCTCATCGTCGCCCACTGGTCACCCACCATAGCCGGTCGAACTCCGGACGAAGCTAGAACAGCACTACCGTTCATACTGGCGACAACGCTCTGATGAGACAACGAAACCCTACCCCAAGCTCCTCCCCTGATCCTATCCTTCGAAAATGTACCCTTCTAACCTCGAGTAAGCCGCGAGTAATCGGCCCAACTCCTACTAGACATAGAATTAAGTGAATTTTGTTACACATAGTGAACAATGAATTATCGGCTCTGTAAAGCTAACGCGATTGAGCCTTCCAAATAAACGAACTAGATAAAAAAAACTGAAGCGATACATTTCTCAATGTTTCAACGTTATCCTAACGTAAACTTAATATTATCACCCATATGCCCGTCCACGCCCGAAACCCATCCACCACACAAAATCAATTAAAAATGTTTCTGTATGAAAGGTCTCTGGATTGGTTTCCTTAGCAACAAAATTAAGTAATGACACCTATAATGACCATGCATCAGAACCCTAGTCTTAACCACTTCAAACTAGGGAACAACGAATTTAGGAATCACATAGCTGAAGACGAGGCTGAAGACTAACTAACTCATTTTTCCTTGTTTCAAGATCATCCTCGGTGAACAAAGCCGAGTCTACCAACAAGGCATAAAAAGTAACAAGGTCTAAGATGTGTTCTTTTGGTTACTGAAAAATCCTGTTCCCCTAGTTTGAAGTAGTCAGTGCCGTAACGTACCACGAAAAGATGATCTACCCACGTTACGGAAGTACCATAACTCGAGGCCGCCCCACCGGAGTAAATCGGGCCAGCTATAGGGATAAGTCGTAACTTACAGATTGTAAACAACGATAAACATGTTTTTTATTGATCATTTTGGCAAAACATGTTTTTTTATCAGTCAATATTTCATACCTTAAATGATCGAGTATAATCACTCTTTACGTCATTTGGAAGCTTGTAATGCAAGTTTATAAGAACAACTTCGAACATAGTAAAAGATCTATCCAATTTAGAGAATAAGACATTGAATTTATTATTGATTTTCACAAAAATCGGCAACTGCCTGACTCTATTACTTGTATCTCGGTAAATATATGGTATTACTGATTGCATCTGAAACTGGACTGCCCCAAAAATACAAAAAGTGTGATAAAAGTAAACGTTTTCGTAAAATCGTTTTGGTGTCTTCGGAGCACTTGTTGCTTGCATCACAAGGAATAACTGCACCCAAGACACCAAAACGATTAGACGGAAACTCGCACTTTTATCACACTTTTTGATAAGTAAAAACGCGCTTCCAGTTTCGTGTGAAATATGTAATATAATGGCTACCTGAATTGCCACACTATCACAATAATACAGAAGCCGTATTTAGGTGAAATAATATGTTTTTATTATTATTATTATTATTATTATAGTCTTTTTAACACTCTTGGGTCATTCGTGACTTGTCCGGGGGTGAGATTTGAAATCGTAAATTTGGCGTGGATGATAACCACCACGCTGGGGTCGCCCCCGGGTGAAATAAATTATTTCTGCCTAAATCATTAGTTTTAGGTATATGTGTCTTTGGGTAATATTTTCATTTATGTTGGCCAATATTTTTATGTACAAGACTATAGGGTGGTCCATACTAAAGAGCCTAAACTTATAGAGAGACGACGTGTCAAAATTGGAACAATCGATTATCTGCCAAAGTCATAGAAAAAGTCATTCCAACTGAGCAGAAGACCTGTCAAATGGACAAGATGTCGTCTCTTTATAAATTCAGGCTCTTTAGTCCATACAGTCCATACAGAGTTCTGTATATCAACATTTTAGTTATTCGAGATAGACCAGCGTAATATTCGACAAAGTTGTAAAACAACCCTGATAAATAAATGCCATAAGCGAACGGTAGATGGTAGAACTAAAATGCACTGCGACGATTGTAAACATATCTGGTATCGAATGGGGAAGGTATCATCTTGAGCAGACCTCTGCAATTGTCCATATTGCCGATTTTCCCCACATACCGGAAAAACTAGCAATATCATGCGTTTTTTTCTAAATAGACACCAATAAAAGTGAACTAAAATGTAGAGCACGATTGTAAACATATCTGGGGAATCGAATGAGGGAAGATATCATCATGGGAAGACTTCTGTGCAGCAGTGCAATGTATTTTAGTTCACTTTTATTGGCGCCTATTTAGAAAAACGCATAATATTGGCAGCCTTTTCAATGTTTGGGGAAAATCGGGTAATATGGACAATTGCAGAAGTCTGCCCAAGATGCCGATTCCTTCAGACATGTTAAAATATTTCAGCTCATATGGGCTCAATATGATAAGAACAGTTGTGATTGCTGCATGATTATTCAATTTTTATTAAAGACTGAGGGGGAAAATCGGGCAAAATATCGAGCCACTTTCCTAGGTCTGCCCTAGATAAAACCATCACCATTCGATTTTCCGCCATTTTTTTACATAAGATAAGCTATTTTGCTGGGCTCCTATCCAGCAGCTTTTAATTAAGTGGGATTTTGGGTAACTTTTTCCCCTATGCCTTGTAGTGCTTTATCTCGAATAACTAAAAAGTTGATATTCAGAACTCATTAACCTCGGAGCCACCCTAATAATACTTAGTCAATTATTTGGGACAGATATCCGCAATGTTCAACAAAGTTGTAGAACGACTTATTTGAAGCATTTTTATCGAAGCAAGCAATATTCTATCTCTAATGAATCACGATTTATATATGTTTTTAATCTGTATGTCATAAAAAAATCCGTTTTTCCAAGAGTCAAAAATGAGTTAAACAATTTTTCGTAGATAAATATGACTTCATGGGTGAGCGTTGGCCAAATTTGGATTTTTCAGATATAATCCTAAATAGGACCTAGATTATTTAATACTCTAGTAACCTCAAGTCCGTGCTCTGTCACAATGTTTCATTGTGATTAATCAACACTCAAAGGGGTAAAATATAAAATTTTGGGTGAATTTGAAAGAAAGGGAACTTGGAGTGTAGAGCGCACTGCCAACTGGACGATTCTGAAGCCTGGCCAAGTGAGTGTGGTATGGGTTTATTTGATTGAACGTCATTTCCAATGTATATATTGATACATTCAAACCATTGGCATTTGAGATAAGACAGAGATAGGATGCGGAGGGCCCGCTTAGGGGTAGCGTAACCCATGTTATGGTTTCCATTTATTAAATAGTTCAGATAGGCTAGTGATGTGTACGGTATAAAGGATAATCGAACTATGATCGGAATCCCTTAGGTCGAAGTATATAAGAGATACATTTGTATGGGTTGACGAGTGGTAACGGAACAGTATAAATAGGCAATAAAGCAAACGATCGCTCTCTTGTAGTTTGTGAGCTGAAGCTATACCGACTTGTTTTTATTTCATCTGGTGACTGATAGTGTTAAGAGTAAAATACGGGATATAATAGTGGCAACGGGTTGAAAACCTATGAAAATTTGGTGTTGCATGAAAAGAGCAGTGGTTTTTCACATCGGAGGTAGCGTGCATTTTTGGCTGTGAGTGAAAATTACCCATGAGCTTGAAAGAAATATTAAGGGCTACGGAAGTTAAACTCTGTTCAGTGAGCTACACGGTATTTAAAGGTAGTAGCTGAAATTTGGAAAAGAACGGGGAAATTTCACAGTGCAGTGAAAGAACATAATATAAAAAAGGGCATTAAATTCGAGTTATCCGTGACCGGAAGTGTTATCGGCCATTGGTGAACAATTATTTTAGCCGAGATTTTAATTTGATCAGCCATTTTGAGACCTAGACATAGGCAGAACAAAAGGGCAATAGTAAGAGGTTTCAATAGGCGTAGAACGAGCTTTCAGTCAAAGAAAAGATTTGCATGTGTGCTCTTGTGAGTGAACAAAAGAGTCCGGAAAGTTTGGATGAGCGGTAAAACGGCGAAGTAACATCTGAAGTTCGTACTGGAAAAGTGGTTTTGAGTGAAGCACAAGGCAATAGGCAGCAGAAAAATCTAGAGGAGATTTGAGCGACAAAGGCAAAATGTGTCAAGCGGAATTGGACACGTGTGAGTGAAAGAGAGGAGCATATCTTCCAAGGGAGACAACGACACTGACGGATTATCGGAGTAATCGAGTGAGAGAGAGAGTAAGATTCATGGTCACGTAAGTCTGTACAGTTTTTTATTAGTATTGGTTTTGTTTCTTATTCCTTTCATAGGGTACGCTTATCAATTGTTGGCACCCAGCAATAGTGTCTTTAATTGGAAGTGTAGATCGTGTAGATCATTATGTAAGGGGAACCAGTTTCTCTCGGTATATGGAGAGGATGAATATTTTGTATCAACTAAATAACATAGCCGATAATATGAAAAAGAATCTTTTTATTACATTGAGCGGTCCGGTTATTTTCGATGAGGTGAAGTTGATTTATCCGGAGCAGGATGTGATAGCAAAACTGTAAGATAGGTTGGATAAGACGCAACCTAACATGATGCACAGGCACACATGCAAGAGTACAGGGTATTGACGAACCGGCTGAAAACTATGTTTTGGCTTTAAAGCTATTGGCTACTGAATGTGGTTTTGGAGCACACAAGGATGAGGCCATCAAGGATAAGGTTATTTTTGGATTAAGATATCAGGATTTAAAGCAGCAGTTATTAATGAAGGATGGTATGGCTTTAGAGGAAGTGGAGCAAACTGTAATACGGACTGAATTTGCTAAGCTGAGGTTGAAAGAAATGAATGAACAAGGAGAAAATTTTAGAGGTGTGAATTCGGTTAAATATCGTTTGGGAAATGGACAACAGAGAATAAATCATGATAGGGAAGACAGATTTTCAACACGTGCAAGTGGTAGTGGTAGTTATAGAAACAGGAGTGGAATTATGGATCGGGAGAGAGGGCGCTGGAATGATAGCAGATATGGTTACCGTAATAATTATGGAGATAGGCAGAGAAATAGTTACCGTGATCAGCGAGGAGAGAGATTTGAGAATCCCCACGTCAATGTTATATGCAATTTTTGCAGAAAAAGAAATTGTTATCAGCTTAAAAAACATAGAACAGTTAATTTTGTGGAAAATGAGGCAGAGGAAGTACTTGAAAACTATGATTTTAAGAGGCTGAGAATTTGCGATTCTGACGATGAAGACGATGATTATCTGTGTATGATGGTATCTTTGACTAGACATATCAGTGAACCTTGTGTGGTCAATGTACTATTTTTTTTTTAACTAGTTCGTTTATTTACTAGGCTCAGTCGTGTGTGACACTTTGCGGAGCCAAAATCAGTAATGTTTGATTTACATTTTAAATAGCAGTATTTCTAGGTTAGTATTGGGTACCAATTACTCGTGGCGGGCTCGAGGTTAATGGGTAACAATTTCAATTGGAAGGATCTAGGTAGGAAACTGGTTTCTGAAGCCTCCTTCAGATACTACTCTCGGACGGTTGACCAAATCCTGACTGGGCAGGGGCAGTAGCACAGGAACAGGAGGATAATAAGACTGGGACACAATGGCGGGAAATTGTTAGGAAAGGAGGGGATAGTCACATCAAACTCTAACATCAGACAAACAAAGGAATTCGTAGATCGCTTGCATGTAGGGAAGATCACGTGTTCCCAATACATCTCTTACTTCACGGAAGGGTTGTCTACCTCGGGCCACTAGGATATCCAATAGTCGTGCTCTGGAGGCGTCATTACCCGGGCAATACCAAACTGCGTGATCGATGTCATCATAACCGGTTCTGCACCTACATATATTGCTGTCAACGAGGTTTATTCTATAGAGATGTGCGTCTAGCGAGTAGTGGTTGGACATAAGTCTTGACATCACTCGAATGAATCCCCGACTTACATCCAGACCTTTGAACCACGCTCTCGAAGAAACATTTGGAATAATGGAATGTAACCACCGCCCAAGAGAATTATTTGTCCAATCGTTTTGCCAACTTAAAAGAGAACTCTGACGTACTAATGGGAAAAATTCATCATGTGAAATTCTTCTATCATAAATCTCGCCTTGTTGTGCACCCACCTTTGCGAGAGAGTCTGCCTTCTCATTGCCTGGGATTGAGCAATGTGAGGGGACCCATACAAAGGTAATCATATATGATCTTTCGACCAGCAAACTCATCTGCTCCCTTACCTTTGAAAGGAAATAAGATGAGTGCCTACCTTGTTTCATCGACCGAATAGCCTCAATCGAACTGAGACTATCCGAGAAGATGAAGTAATGGTCTATGGGCATATCGGAAATCATCCCCAATGCGAAGTTAAACAAGGTTCCTGAAGTTTCCGAAAGGCGGTTGAGTATTCATTGAAGACGCCGAAGCCAGTGGATCCATCAATGCGTGATCCATCAGTGAAAAATCTTCTATTGCAATTGACTTGTTGGTACTTTTCAGCAAAAATGTGGGGAATTGAGATAGGTCGAAGTTGATCTGGAACTCCTTGAATAGCCTGTTTCATGGAGAGATCGTAGTCAATGGGGGAACTGTAGTTAGTAAAGCATACACGAGAGGGGGTATAGCAAGGAAGGCTAATATCCGATGACATATAATTAAGATAGATTCGCACGAATCTAGACTGGATGCTCAATTCGAGCATTTCTTCGAAGTTTTCAATCACAAGGTTGTTACTGACACTACATTTAATCAATATTCTTAATGAGAGCTCCCAGAATCGGTTCTGCAGGGGTTTTACGCCCGCTAGGACCTCTAGACTCATATTGTGTGTTGAATGCATACAGCCAAGGGCAATACGTAAACAACGATATTGAATACGTTCCAATTTGATTAGGTGGCTTTTTCTTGCCGAGTGGAAGCAAAAAGAGCCATACTCAAGAACTGAAAGAATAGTCGTTTTATATAGTTTAATGAGGTCTTCCGGGTGAGCACCCCACCATGTCCCGGAAATTGATCGTAGAAAGTTGATCCTTTGTTGACACTTTTGTTTCAAATACGTAATGTGGGTACTCCAAGTGCATTTTGAATCAAACCAGACTCCAAGGTATTTGAAGGTTAAAGATTGGGTAATGTCTCTGCCCAAAATGTTTAGACGCAGTTGGGCTGGAAACCGCTTCCTTGTAAACACTACCAATTCAGTTTTTTGCGGTGAAAACTCGATCCCTAAATTTCTTGCCCAGAGAGACAGATTATTTAGGGAATTTTGCAATGGTCTTTGCAAGATTTCTGCACGTGGACCTCTCATGGAAACCACGGCATCATCTGCAAGCTGTCTAAGCGTGCATTGATTATCTAAGCAGTTATCAATATCTTTGACATAGAAATTATAAAGTAAGGGACTTAAACATGAACCTTGGGGTAAGCCCATGTAGCTAATTCTAGAAGTTGTCAGTTGACCTAGATTGAAGGTCATTTGTTTTTCTGACAGCAAATTATACAAAAAATTATTCAAAATACCGGGTAATCCACTACTGTGCAAATTGTCTGACAGTATGTCTATGGAAACCGAATCAAATGCGCCCTTAATATCCAAAAAGACTGAAGCCAATTGCTCCTTGTGCGCAAAGGCCAGTTGAATATCAGATGAAAGCATCGCTAGACAATCGTTTGTTCCTTTACTCTTCCGGAAACCAAATTGCGTATTTGAAAGTAGATTGTTTGATTCAACCCAATGGTCAAGTCTTAATAGGATCATTTTTTCTAATAATTTCCTCAGGCATGATAACATAGAGATCGGACGGTAAGAATTGTGATCAGACGCTGGTTTCCCAGGCTTTTGAATAGCTATTACTTTAACCTGTCTCCATGCTGGTGGAACTATATTGAATTCCATAAATGAATTATATAGGTTAAGTAATCGTCTTTTAGCGATATCGGGGAGGTTTTTAGAAGGTCAAATTTGATCATATCGCTTCCCGGAGCAGAGTTATTTGATGAAAGAAGTGCCATTGAAAATTCCAGCATTGTGAATGGTTCATCCAGAGAACCGTTACTTCGGGCTGTATCCCGTAAAGTTGGTTGTGCTGGAACAGAATCTGGACAAACCTTTTTAGCGAAGTCGAATATCCATTGGGAGGAGTATTCTTCACTCTCATTGGAAGATGAGCGGTTTCGCATATAGCGAGCCTTTTTCCAAAGCGTTGTCATCGAGGTTTCTCTAGAAAGTCCCTCAATAAAAGTACGCCAGTAATTTCGTTTCTTTGCTTTTAGTAAGTTTTTAAGCTTTTTTTCAAGCTTTAGATACTTTTCAAAAAGCTCAGATCTTTCATGTCTACGATAATCTTTAAAGGCATCGGATTTCTCAAGATACAACTTTGTGCATTCGTCATCCCATCCAGGGGTGGCGGGTCTTCTTTTGAGCAATGCACTTGGAACACGTAGTTTCTGAGCTTCTAATGCGCTTTTGTAGATTAGCTCGGTAAAGAAACGATACTCTTCCAGTGGTGGTAGAGGATCGGTAGAATCAATACCAAGAGCTACCGCCGATACAAATTTTTGCCAATCAATGTTCCTCGTGAGGTCAAAAGGAACTTGAATTGACTGATCTGTTTTTAGACGACCACTTTTGATTGAAATAATAATTGGCAAGTGATCACTACCATGGGGATCATTGATAACCTTCCACAGACAATCTAATGATAGTGAGTTAGAGCACAAAGAAATGTCAAGATGGCTCTCTCGAGCAGGAGGGTTTGCTATACGTGTTGCTTCACCAGTGTTCAAGATAGTCAAGTTGAAATCGTCGCACAAATCATAGAAAATACCCGCTCTATTGTCATCGTATGATTCGCCCCAACCAGTACCGTGTGAGTTCATATCGCCCAGTATTAGAACTGGAGATGGAAGGATATTAACTGAACTCCAAAGCTGACGGCGGTTTATGGAAGTCCTTGGAGGGACATATACAGAAGCTATGCAAAGATCTTTGTTCTTCACATTTATTTGGCAAGCGACAATTTCAATGCCTGAAATTATTGGGATTGAGATTTTATAGAAGGGGTAGCACTTTTTGATCCCCAAAAGTACGCCACCATATGAATCATCTCGGTCCAGGCGGATAATGTTAAAATCATGGAAGTTTAGTTCATCTTCAGAAGAAAGCCAAGTTTCACAGAGTGCAAATATATCACAATCAGAATTGTGAATCAAATACTTGAACGAGTCTAATTTAGGTATTAAACTACGACAGTTCCATTGTAATAAAGTGATCATATCTTGATCCTCACTCGACGAATTATCCATCGAAAGATATGAATTCACCAATGAGGGGCCATGATGCAGTCAATTGCTTGAAGTAGTTTCCGACTATAGGAACAAGCAGGTCAATAAGCCCTCTAAGTGGCGATTCGTCGGGAAAGCCGAGGGCATTCAAAATATTATCCACAATGTCCTTAAATTTAATCTTTCCTCGCTTGGACGGGAGAGTTTTCTTTGAATTGCGAGTAGACGTGGTGTTTATTTTTGGTAACCTCTTACGATTACCTTTATTAGGTAGCGGCGGGGTGGAAAAGCTGCAGCAAGGATCAGATGGAGCAGCAATTACCGATTTGTTCGGGTTTTTCAATGAGTCCCCGCTACCTTCAGATTTTTGCATGCTTTTGAGAGTGGTTTTATTTTTTTTTCCGGCGTACTCCCGGGGAGCTAGTCGGCTTCCTTTTACCGGGGGCGTGTACCTCCGGAGACTCACTCTCATCTGCTATGTCAGAGTCCAGTTCATCGGAAGACAAAATCTCAAAAGTGTTTTCATTTTGAGCGGCTGATGCCAACGAAGCAGAGGATCCATTTTGCAACTTAACCATTTCTGCAAACGTCAGCTTGGAGCGTTCTTTTATTGAACGCTTCACATTGTTGGTACGCTTCTTGTACGCGGGGCAGTCCTGCAAAGCATGAAGAGGTTCTTTGCCACAGTAAGCACATTTAGTTGCTTCCTGTTGGCAAGCACCCTCCATGTGGTCTTGGCTACATTTGCCACAACGGGGCTTGTTGTCACAAAAAGCAGCTGTGTGTCCCAACTTTTTGCAGTTGGTACAATTATATACCCTTGGTACAAAAAGTCGCACCGGGAAAAAAACATTTTCAATTTCTAAGAACTTTGGGAGAACCGATCCAGCGAAAGACACCTGTAGTGAGCCTGAAGGGGAATAAGTCTTTTGACCATCTACCGTGGTCGCTGAATACAATATCCTGCAACCCAGAACGTCCACGGTAGATGTAGCAGCATTTTGAAGGCGCCCCATACCTTCCATGACGTCATCACACGTCAGGCTCACTGCAGAGACCACGCCGTCTATCTCCACATCTCGAGATGGGATGTAGACGTAATACTCTTTGTTATAAGCCTCGTCGTCAGCAATATCATTTGCGATATTATATGTAGGTGCAGTTATACGCAGTTTGTTCCGATTGACCTGATGAAATTCGGTCCCCGGGAAACGACGCGTCAATATTCTTTTAATCCCTAAGAAGTTAAGGGCTTTCTCTTTCTGCCGAAAATAGACAACCCAAGGCGAGGCAGAGGACGCCTGATAATGGCGCTTTCTAAGTTTATCATTGGGAGGCTTACTGCCCCCCTTTGAACCATCCATTAGAAATTAAAAATTGTCGTCAAAAAGTAATTATTATTTTACTTTTTTTTATTAACGAACCACCCTATGTGGAACGATTCTACTGGGGGAGAGACAGACGATCCACAAGCAAACAGTCAGAGGAATGGGAATACAAAAACAGATACGTGCTGCTATTTGCCCTTACCGTTTCTACTGCTATACTGTTGCTGCTCTGCCACAATAGATGCCGGTCGTACACACCGTCCGTGCGGCGGCTCACTGCTTTCTGCTGGTTATTGTTTCAGTCAATGTACTAGTTGAAGGGGTAAAATTGAAAATGGAAATAGATTGTGGTGCGGCAGTCTCGGTGATTAGCCTGGGGACATATATTCAATATTTTGGACATGCTAGGGTTAATGATTGTAGCAGTCGTCTGGTAGTGGTCAATGGTAAAAAATTAAACATTTTTGGGAAAATACAGGTAGAAACGAGGTTCAACAACATGTGCCTCAAAGTGAACTTGATTATACTCGATGGACAAAGTCTTTTTGCTCCGTTATTCGGAAGAGATTGGTTGGACGCATTTTATCCTAACTGGAGGGAAACATTTATGAATCCTGCCATGGTCAATTCGATAAATAGAGAGGTGGAGTTAGGCGGATCACAGGGTAATGTTGAGACTAAAATTAAACTAAGATTTCCCAAAGTATTTGATGGAGATTTTTCACATCCAATAACAGGTTATTATGAGGCGGACTTAGTACTAAAAGATGACCGGCCAATATTCAAAAAAGCATATGATGTCCCATTTAAGATTCGGGAAAAGGTAATAGAACACTTGGACGCTTTGGAAAAGCAGAACGTGATCTCTCCAATGCAGGTCAGTGAATGGGCATCTCCAGTGGTAGTAGTTTTAAAGAAGGAGAATGAAATACGAATGGTATTGGATTGTAAGGTTTCTATTAACAAAGTGATTGTCCCAAATACTTATCCCCTCCCTTTGGTACAAGACATTTTTGCTACCTTGTCAGGATGCAAGTGGTTCTGTTGTTTAGACTTGGCAGGGGCGTACACGCAATTACAACTCTCAGATAACTCCAGGAAATTTGTAGTAATTAATACTATCAAAGGGCTTTATACATACAACCGCTTGCCCCAAGGAGCTTCATCCAGTGCTCCGATCTTTCAGAAGGTGATGGACCAAATTTTAGTGGGATTGAAAAATGTTAGTTGTTATTTGGATGATGTGCTGATAGCTGAAAAAACAAAGGAGGAATGTGAAGCTAACCTTGAATTAGTTCTGGGAAGGTTAAATGCTGCAAATATAAAGGTAAATTTAAAAAAAATTAAATTTTTTGTTCAATCACTTACTTATCTGGGACATTTGATTTCGGATAAAGGGCTATTACCAAAGATGAATACTAAGATGAAACAGTCGGAAGAAAAACTTTCTATTTTAGTGTTCTCTTTCACGGTCCCTTTCATCCAGTGAATACCCCCCGTATGCAAGGTAATTTTGTGGTTTTGCTGCCCCCTCGGTAGAGATGAAATTTTGCGCTCTTTTTTATCAAAACAATCACACCAAAATCAGAGATGTCCCATTTTTTAAATTATTCGATTAACATCTAATCGGTTATTTTTTGTTCGCTGTGCTGTCATTTTTCCACCAATGAGAGTGCAGCATATGTTTGAAACGATGATGATCCTCTGGTGAGGTTAATGCTTATATCAGCATGATATAACCGATTACAAATATTTTAATTTTCGGTTCGTTAATCGATTAATCGATTATTCGAATGAAAATCGGCCATCACTAGATGAATGTGAAATGTCACTTCAAATTTAAGGTCGTACATAAATAATTATACAATTTGAAAGGGACCGGGGCTAATCACAAATTACGTACCCATGGTAACTGAAATAAACACGAGTGCGGACCGGTTGCTATTACCCTCTCCTGAAAAATTATCCACCATAAGGGAGGCAAAAGTTCCAAAGGATATCACGGAATTAAAAGCATTTTTGGGGCTAATTAATTATTATGGAAATTTTGTTCCACATTTGTCGGCTAAGCTAAGTTGTCTTTATAGGTTGTTAAAAAAGGATGTAAAATTTATGTGGAGTGAAGATTGTCAGAAAACATTAGAGGATAGTAAAAATGAATTAATCAATGCCAATATTTTGGAGTTTTATGATCCTTTGAAACCGCTTATAGTTGTATCGGATGCTTGTGGTTACGGGCTTGGAGGAGTCATGGCACATTTAATTGATGGACAGGAAAAGCCAATCAGTTTTGTATCGTTTTCATTGAACTCAGCACAAAAATCATACCCAATATTACATTTAGAGGCTTTAGCACTGATTAGTACAGTAAAGAGGTTTCATAAATTCCTGTTCGGACAAAATTTTATTATATGTACCGACCATAAACCACTGCTGGGCATTTTTGGAAAAGAAGGTAAGCATCATTTATGTGTGACCAGATTACAACGTTATGCAATAGAAATGTCCATTTATGATTTTGAAATTAGTTACAGGCCTTCTTCGCAGATGGGCAATGCTGATTTTTGCTCCAGGTTTCCTTTGGAGCAGGAAGTCCCGAAGAATTTGGACAGTGGTAGTATCAAGAGTATAAATTATTTCAACGATTTTCCATTAGATTACTTATTAATAGCAAAAGAAACAAAATTCGACCTTTTACTTTCAAAGGTAATGGAATACATGGAGAATGGTTGGCCAAAAAGGATGGAAAAAAATTGGCAACCTGTGTTTACGCTGCGTATGGATTTGGAATTAGTGGAAGGATGTATTTTATTGGCGTTGACGGCACCGTCGAAAAATTTTCTCTTTCAGCAAATATAGACAGTTTCATATGAGAATTTTCGGTGGAGTGAAAGGATAGTACAAAGTCCGCCATGTTTCACGCACAGTCTGACGTTTGCTTATGGATTTTCTCATAGGAGTAAAGAGCTACAGAGTCGCCGTCAACGCCAATATCAGGATAGGGTGGTAATACCAAAGTCCCTTCATGATGCTGTTTTGAAATTGTTGCATTCTAATCACAATGGAATTGTTAAGATGAAACAGACGGCGAGGCGTTGTTTGTTTTGGTTGGGTTTGAATTCGGACATAGAAAGCTATGTGAAAAGATGTCAAGCTTGCATAAAAACAGCGGTAATTCCTAAACCAGTCGGTAATACTGCTTGGATTCCGACTATAAGACCTTTCAGCCGTATACATGCGGATTTCTTTTATTTTGAATCCAAAACTTACCTTTTAATTGTCGATAGCCATACTAAATGGTTGGAGGTGGAACTCATGAAGTACGGAACGGATGCTAGCAGGGTAATAAAAAAATTCACTCCAGTTTTTGCGAGGTTTGGGCTTCCAGATGTTCTGGTAACGGATGGTGGGCCACCATTCAATTCGGCACAATTTATTGAATTTATGAAAAGACAGGGTATAAACGTGATGAAAAGTCCACCATATAACCCCAGCAGTAATGTACAGGCGGAAAGAATGGTGCGTACAGTAAAAGAAAAATTCAAAAAGTTTTTACTGGATTCTGACATGAAGTCTCTTGATATATAAGAACGGATACTGTATTTCTTGGCTAATTACAGAAACACATGTATTGCTACTGAGGATACATTTCCATCTGAGAAATTGTATAATTTTAAACCAAAGGTTTTATTGGACCTTTTGCATCCAAAAAAACGATACAAGGACTTCCTAGAGACTTCTCCTAAAAAAAAAAAGGATAATAGAAGATAATAACAGTACACCCACTCAAGATCCATTTCAAAATCTTTCTCCTGGTGATAAGATATTTTACAAAAATAATAACACTCATTCAATAGAGAAATGGATCGAAGTACAATTTGTCAAAAGAGTTTCACTAAATGTATTTTTGATCTCTTTTGGTAGACATACGGCCAATGCACACCGGAACCAGCTCAAAGTGGTGAGCCCGAAGATGACGTATACAAGGATACAAGTACCGATACAAAGAAGAAAGAGGACAAGGGAAAGAAGTGATTCGGAGGAGGATTTCCTTGGATTTCCGGATATCACGGAAAAGCCTAATCAAACCGAAGACGATAGTAGACATCTCAAGGTAATGAGACGTAGTCCTATTGTTACACGGAGTTTTTTGGGTTCGAGAAACAAATGCAGAAGCGATGGTCCAAGTACAAGTGCAAGTAGTGTTTAGAAGAAAGGTGTGAAAGGCAATGTCGGAAAGAATATCATATAGAATGAATTCGAAATGAAGATGAAGTGAATCATGAATAAGTATAGGTTAAGATAACTAATCAATAGATAAAGCAAGGATGATGTACATTTTTGACGATCGAAAATTTATTTTGTGAATTATTGCCTTGATTTCGGAAAAGTTATATTTGATCAGAAGAATTATGTATGTAGAATTGCATTTCTTAACTGAAGAGGGAAGAACTGATGTGTACGGTATAAAGGATAATCGAACTATGATCGGAACCCCTTAGGTCGAAGTATATAAGAGATACATTTGTATGGGTTGACGAGTGGTAACGGAACAGTATAAATAGGCAATAAAGCAAACGATCGCTCTCTTGTAGTTTGTGAGCTGAAGCTATACCGACTTGTTTTTATTTCATCTGGTGACTGATAGTGTTAAGAGTAAAATACGCGATATATTAGCTAGAAATGACATAGTGAGAAAATGTACCATATGGGCCCGTTCACTGATCAAAATCAGATTCACATCGTCAGGCCCTACCCAAGAATAAGGGGATTGACGATGTTTTGTCAAGTTTTATTTTGCATTTGCATTTTGCATTTAATACTCTAGTAAATCTCACGTCCGTGCTCCATCACAACATTGTGATGTGTCAATACTCACTGGGTTATATGTCTTAGACCAGTTCCAGATTAGTTTGCTTTTAATATCTTCTGCATCGCAGTTCGCGAGAGATTACTGAATATGAGTTCTCTTTTCCGTCCATAATAGTGTGAGTTAAACGTTGCGATCTGAGAGCGAAATAGAGGTAAATAAATAGGGAACACAACACCATGACCCAAATAAGTAACCAATGCTTGCGGCTCACACTTAACTTGTTCTATTTCTTTCTTCCTAACATGTACTAATATTAACTGCCTGAGGACAAGTGGGAACACGAACAGAAGTTCAATAGGAGGAAAGTACCGAGAAAGTTTGAACAAGAAAAGAAGAATTAAACTTGCACCGGCAAAAGGAAGCAGACAGAAAGGATCATGCCGGTTGGAGACAGCCAATGTATACTGGACGAAGCTTGTATCTAGGAAAAAGTCGTATGTGCAGGAAACCCAAACGTATCAAATGATCCCCAATGGAAATTGTTGCTGGCAGCGTACTGGCAGCCGAAAAACAATATAAAAATAAAAATAATATACAACCGACAAAATCACTGCAGGCAAGCGTGTGAAGCATGTGAATCAAATTCATCAGTACGTCACAGCAAAGGCACAGGGGCTTATTGGCCGCAAAACCCCAACAAAGAAATCAAGCAAGCCAATAGCGGACATGGCTCATGCAGCACAACAAGTCGGCGAGCTGTGTTTGTTCTTCTCTTTTCAGAAAAACAACAAATACTCTATCGCTCTTCTCTATTCTTTTATTCTCTTACTATCCCCTACAAATCTGACTGGGGACTGCCTACGGGAGCAACAGGCCTGCTGGTGGAAGAAAGTCGTTATGCTATACGGTCTAGCATAGGTCACGACCAAAATTTCCGTAGGTTCATACCTAGCTTAAGTGCAGATGGGCGGGCGATAGTCGGCCAGGGTTTGAGCTGAGCAATAACAATAACAATAAATAATAACTGCAACTAATAGCATAAAAGTCCACTCTCGCCATTTTTACATATAAACATTAGAGATAGAAAATTGCTTATTTCAGCAAAGTTGTTTTCAATAACTTTTTCTACATTACCCCGGTCTCTATCAAATTACTAAAAAGCTGATATTTATAACTCATCTAACTAACTAATGTCTTGGCCAAAATAAATGAAAAAACTTTCCCGAAGACTCTATATATTTAAAAGTAACTATTTAGGCTCCAACAATTTATTCCATCTAAATTCGGTTTCTGGACCACTGTGCAGTGGGCACCTTACACCTTTTAATTACGGGACTCTGCGTACTGCTAGATACCTTTTCACATTTTACAACAGTAAAATTCTATGGTCACGCTCAAGTCTTCTTTTAGCACATAGTGACACAGTTCCCATCGTATCTTGAGGTGGTGGTAATCCTGGTAATACGATTGATGACTGTTGATAGTAAATTTCGGATCTACCACAGCGATAAGAATAAATGACGGCATCTTGGGATCTATAATAAAACATAGTAATTATTGAGTTTAGATATGTAATAATTTCACATACTTCAAAATGATCTCGATAAGTTTACGATTATAATGGAAATTGTTGTGTATCAAGTTCAATGTTAGAATATCACGTGGTGTCCAAGGGCCACATCTATTGTTAACATCCCACTTGGAATCCAAACAAATGAAACTATATCCACCATCTCCTTTATCGAATCCTTCAACGTTGATGCTCATTACTTGATGTAAACTGTTTTCGATTCTGGTTAATTTGGACACACATGTTTCGAACTGAAATACAGAAAATTAGTAGCAGTAAGTATTTGGTTATATGTATACTAGGGTGAGTCATCATGATATTTTTTTCTGAACAATATTTTTTTGGTTCTATTTGGGGTCCCAAACAAATGTGCAAAATTTGGGGACGATTGATTGTAACCCGGCTTTCCGCATGGCGTTTGAAATTTGTATGGAAATTAATATGGGAAAACATACTTTTTTGCATCTCTATTCCTACAGTAATAAAATTCCACACAGTTTTATTGATGAATTTCCATGTGAAGTTCCACATGATTTTCATGTGACAACACATTTATGAATCCACCCAGAAGCACACATGAAATTTATGAGTCAAATGAATACTATGTGTGGTTACACATGGCTTTTATGTGTACACATATGAAGTATGTGTCCGACACATAGATATCATTTGATGATCGCATTGCAAAAATGCATGTGTGGGACACAAAAAAAATAGGGTTAACTACCCCATTTTCGGCCTATTAAGCACAACCCGCACTTAGTCTTTCTTAATCTAGCGCAGTTTAGCACCAAACGGAATGTTATTATTACTGATGGCTTCCAAATTTATTTACCTTTCTGTACGTACCGTAAGATTTGATAAAGAGGAACCAATCGTTGAGATATTGTCAAAAGTCTAACACTGCTTCTTGACGCCAAACTCGGCCTACGGATTCTAAACTCGGCCTAACGCATTGAAACGCAAATGAATTCACTTCGGCCTATCGGATGAAGATAAAAATTGATTTGGTCGGAGCGGGTACCTTTTGAGATTTCAAGTTAATAAATTATGAAGTTATTTTCACGACAGGAAACCAGAATTCAGTGACATCTTAGAACTCATGGAGCGACAACTTTTCAAGAAGAAAGATTTCAAATTGCAGCCAGGCAGGCAGCTCCCACACCTGGACCCTACATATTGACTCATCAACTCATGAACCGGGGACCAGAGATGTTATGCCTCAGAACATCCTGGCGGCGCCGACGGGGATTGAACCCAGGCCTGCTGGGGTGAGAGGTAATCACGCTTACCACTACACCACCGGCGCCGCTTATGTCAGACATATTCACACAAATGTCATTGGATTGTAACGATTATATTTCAGTTTAATCTATTCTACGATTTCTCAGGGTACTTTCGATGCTGTTCGATCACCGAAAGTTGAACTGGGTCTCGGGTGGGTTTCTTGATAAAGTCAGAAATTAGCTTCACCCCTCGTTCAGCCACATCATTGACAACCATCAAGGAAACACTGTCAGAAATGACGTTTGACTTTGATTTAGGTGGGCTACAGCTCATATAATGGGGGCCAACTATAACGAAGCCCACTTAAATATAGCCCAACGAGCGAAATCTGACAGTAGGGGTTGTGACGACGAGTACCCCTCGGCGCGTAACGATCGCTAGTTACCAGAGGGTAGCTACGCGCATCGATGACCATTGCCGAACCCGCTGTAACGAAGAAATGTCATCGCGGTTTGACACGGAAGATCAGGCGAAAGAAACAAAATGTAAACATTGACAGTAAAAAGTTCGTCAAGTGCAAGTCATGTTTATGCAGGCAGTTAATTTAATTAAAGCTAGTTATAATATTTAAAAGGTAAAAAAATAGTTAATAAGTGTTCAGTTCGATAAACTGCAAGTAAATAATAAAGTAAATGTTGAAGTTAATATTAATTACAATGATAAATTTGTTCCTTATAGCAGAACACCTAACCTAACATTTGTAGTCACTAAAGGAAGTTAGTCGGAAGAAAAACTGAAAAATTGTAGGTGATTGTAGTGATATTGTTAAATTGATAATATTACTAAAAATAAAACTTAAATTACAGCTAAAGCTGTTCCCAACAAACTTCGACTTTTACGGGACGCTCAAAGAAATCAGTTTCAACATTCCTTTAGAATTTTTCCCGAACATTTTCCGGACGATGGAGAATAATGGGGATGATTCGCAAGTGCAACGCAATTGCGCTTTATGTACCAATCCCGACGAACATGACGACATGGTGGCGTGCGATTCCTGCCAGTTGTGGCACCATTACTCCTGTGCGAAGGTCAGTGCCAGTGTTCAGGATCGGAAATGGTACTGTCCCACCTTCGGACCCCTGTGTAAGGAAGGAACAGACGATGTTCCGGAGAAGAATGATAATCCTAATCCTAAGCAATACGGATCCGATGGAGGTAAGTCCGGTACGGCAAAAGGTTTTAACGAATCGGTTGCCAAGAAATCGGACGCAAAAGGTGCCAAGCCGAAAGTACCGGTGAAACAATCGGAGAATCTTGAAGTCCCGAAGAAGATGACGGCGAAGTCTTCGGCCGGTAGTAAAGTCACCAGGAAGTCGAAGAAAACGGTTGGCGAAAGTGCTACGTCCAGCATACGGGCTCGATTGGAACTTGAGCTGAAGGCGGTTGAAGAACAGCAGAAGATCCAGGAAGAAGAGTTGGCTGCCGAGAAAGAACTGAAAGACCTCGAACGGAAGCTCGAAGAGGAAATGCAGGAGAAGGAGTTTGCGATCAAAACCAAGCGGATCGCCGAAGCTAAGGCCGCTTTACGACAGAAGATTGCGGATGAGCGGGAATACAAGAAGCAGATGGCGATTAGGAGGCAATCGGCGGAGCAGAAGGCTAAGCTAATTCGGCAGGCGTCCGAGTATGGCAGCAGCAGAAGTAGTTTGATTGGTACTGATACCGATTCGAAGGACAAAGTGGAGGATTGGCTAAAGAAGTCGACGCAGCAGACAGCGGGACCGATAAAGGAGTTCACGTCAGCACTTGACTCTAGCGGTGGTCCAACACAGGTACCCATTGAACAAAATACTAACCATCAAACATCAGCCAATATTAGGACAGATAGGAGCTTAGATCTTCCCCCTCTAACAATACAAAATAAAGTTGCCTCCAACACAAAATCTCCCCACATACAACCTTTTGTTAGCCAGGCGGATAAAGGGCAGCAAGCTCACGCGAATGCTTTCGATAATCGACATTTCGCTGATAAGTTTGGCCAACTAAATATGGGAGAAGATTCGAGATTACAAGCTTCTGCTGACGACCACAACGTGGGTGTGTCAGAAAATCGTCTTCACACACACACTCGTGTACTTGATGGAGCGGGTCATGGAAGTCGTTCGTTGAATATGGGTGAAGTGTTGATTCCTATTACCGACAGAAACGAACAACGAAACATTCCAGTGCATCCGGTTGAATTTCGGGGCAATCAGACGGCAAACGGCCAAAGCGAGACAGGAGTTGGTAGCAGAAATGGACAACCGGTGTCGTGTAGTAATGTGCGTACCAATCAAAGGAGCGATAAAGAAGAAGATTACACAGATGGCCCGACAAATCGACAGCTGGCTGCTAGGCAGGTGATGGGGAAGGATTTACCGATGTTTTCGGGTAATCCGGAAGAATGGCCAATATGGATCAGTAGCTTCCAGCGGTCTACTACAACTTGCGGTTTCTCCGACGACGAAAATCTCATAGGCCTTCAACGCTGTCTAAAGGGTTCAGCCCTTGAAGCAGTGCGCAGTCGACTACTTTGTCCCACAAGCGTATCACACGTCATTAAAACCTTGGAGATGCGGTACGGACGACCAGAAACACTCATTCGTTGCATGACAGAGCGAGTTCGGCATTTACCACCGCTGAAGGCAAATGATGTGGAGAGTATCATCGAATTTGGACTGGCGGTGGATAATTTGGTTCAGCATCTTGAGAATGTGGGACATCAGGCACATCTATCCAACCCATCACTGTTACATGACATGGTGGGCAAATTGCCTGTTGATTATCGGCTCAAATGGTCAGCCTTCAAATGCAGGAATCAAGATGTGGACTTGAGTACGTTTGGAATATTCATGTCAAATTTGGTAGAACTTGCTTACGATGTAGCAGATGACTTCCCATGTGCGAAGCCACAAAAGTCGAAAGTCAAGGAGCGTTCATTTGTCCAGACACACGCAGAGCCAGAATCGTCGTCCAAGAACAAACCAATCGGCAGCAATACTTCAGCAGGTTGGCGAACACCGAAGAAACCGTGCGTGGTGTGCAAAGCGGAAGGACACCGGGTTTCGGAATGCGGCAGGTTCAAATCGATGAATATCGACGGAAGATTGAAGGCGGTACATGAGAGCGGTCTTTGCAGGTCGTGTTTGAATTACCATGGAAAATGGCCATGCAAGACAGCAAAGGAATGCGGTATCAACGATTGCCGACTCAAACACCATTCTCTCTTACATTCCTCAAGCACAATCGTGCAGGCTGCCGTATCAACAAGTCATCTTAGTGAGTTGAAGACGTTAAGAGGACCGCTTTTCAGAATCATTCCTGTTACGTTATATGGGAAGAACTGCAAGGTGGACATCTATGCTTTCGTCGATGAAGGGTCGCAGATAACTTTGCTGGAGGATTCGGTTGCAGATCAACTTGGAATAGAGGGAACTACGGAGCCGCTGAACTTACAATGGACTGGTAACATCAAGCGCAGCGAACCAAATTCAAGGCGGATCAGTGCTCAGATTTCCGGTAGTGGATTTTCGAAGCAGTACATACTGGTTAATGCGCGTACCGTCGGTGGATTGTTGCTTCCCTCGCAAAATATGGACTACATCGAAATATCTAGAAAATATCCTCATCTGCGTGGTTTACCACTACAGAACTATAAGAAGGTGTTCCCAAAACTCTTGATCGGTCTTGACAACCTGAAACTCACCGTGCCGCTGAAAATCAGAGAAGGAAGGTGGGAAGAACCAATTGCCGCTAAGAGTCGCATTGGGTGGAGCATCTACGGATGTAGGTCAGAGCCGCAATCAACAGTTGTCTGTGGGTTTCATGTTGGAGGATGGACCGATCCAGAGCAAGAACTAAACCAACTAGTTCGTGATTACATCACACTGGACAACATCGGCGTATCACACCCTTCTACTCCGCTGGAATCCGATGAAGACAAGCGAGCAAGGATGCTTCTGGAATCTACTACCCGAAGAGTCGACGGAGGTTTCGAAACGGGTTTGCTTTGGAAGTGGGACAACTTGCGGTTTCCAAGCAGCTATAGAATGGCGTACAAACGAATGTGCTCACTCGAGAGGCGCCTCAATAAAGATCCTGTTCTGTATGATCGAGTTCGGCAGCAGATACGAGACTACGAAGCAAAGGGGTATGCGCACAAGGCTACGGATTATGAATTGTCAACTACCGATCCAGATCAATGCTGGTACTTGCCACTGGGCATTGTCCTGAACCCGAAGAAACCGAACAAGTTGAGGATCATTTGGGATGCAGCTGCTACGGTCGATGGTGTTTCACTCAACTCGGCATTGCTGAAGGGTCCTGATTTCCTGACATCTCTTCCGTCGGTCATTGGCAACTTTCGACTGTACCGTTTTGCTCTAACCGGTGACATTAAAGAAATGTTCCATCGGTTCTTCATACGGATTCAGGATCGTCAGTTTCTGAGATTCCTGTTCAGAGACCGTTCAGGTCAAAATCCGGTGATCTACGTCATGGACGTAGCTATCTTCGGGGCTTCGTGCTTGCCGAGCTGCGCTCAGTACATCAAAAATTTGAACGCAAAAGAGTTCGAAGCGGATTTTCCACGAGCATCAGCGGCCATTATCCATCGCCATTACGTGGATGATTACCTGGATAGTTTCGGAACTGTGGAGGAAGCAATGAAGATTGGCAGCGAGGTCAAGAAAATTCACGCCAAAGGAGGGTTTGAGATCCGTAACTTCTTATCCAACGATCCAGCGATTGCAGCGCAAGTGGGAGATGAATCAACGACAGCGGAGAAGGATATCCGAGCGGAAAAAGATGAACGAATCGAGTCGGTATTAGGCATGAAGTGGATACCGAGCAGTGATACCTTTACCTATACGGTTTCCTTGCGAGACAACCTGAAGCATGTTCTGGATGAGTCTTATATCCCAACGAAACGAGAAGTCTTACGCACAGTAATGAGCTTCTTCGATCCAATGGGATTAATTGCGTTTTTCCTGATCCACGGAAGAATACTGATGCAGGATGTATGGGCGGCAGGTATTGGTTGGGATGATCAAATCAACGAGAAGCTGAGATTGCAGGGACTGGATCAATCTCGTTCCAAACCTGGATACTCTGCGAATCCCGAGATGCTATTTTCCAGACGCTGTTGAGAAAACGTATTCATCTTTGCAAGTCCACGTATTCGTAGACGCAAGCAGATCTGCATATGCATGTGCTGCGTATTTCCGGGTCGAAACTACACAGGGTCCTGAGGTTAGTCTTGTAGCAGCGAGATCAAAAGTAGCTCCGTTGAAGATGCTGACGGTTCCACGACTCGAACTTCAAGCAGCTGTTCTAGGATCACGCCTTCTCAACAGCATCGTAGACATGCACGCTCTCCCTGTAACGAAGCGTGTACTATGGTCAGATTCCAGCACCGTTCTCGCATGGATTAGGTCAGACCAACGCCGCTATCACCAGTACGTGGGGTTCCGGATCGGGGAGATATTATCCACGACAGATGTCAGCGAATGGAGGAAGATTGGATCGGTATTGAACGTATCGGATGATGCAACCAAATGGGGTTCCGGTCCAAATATCAGCTCTGACAGCCGATGGTTTCGTGGGCCAGATTTTCTAAGGCAACCGGAAGAATCTTGGCCAGGCAGTGATGAACCGATAAATCCCACTGAAGAAGAGCTAATTGCTTGCAACGTGCATCGTTATGTACCGGAGTCGCTGATTAATACAAATAGGTTCAGTAAGTGGACGAAGCTACACAGAACTATGGCGTTCGTGCATCGATTCATCAATAATATTCAGCGGTCGCAGCGGAGAGAAGTACTGGTTCAAGGAGTTCTAACACAGGACGAATTGACACGTGCCGAAAATTCGTTGTGGAAACTAGCGCAGATGGACATCTTCCCATTGGAAATAGAAATTCTTAAAACGACGATGGGAGAACCGGAAGCTCGACATGGAATACTGCCGAAGTCTAGTACAATATACAAGCTGTGGCCGTTCATGGACAAGAATGGAGTGATACGCAAACGTAACCGATTGGGGAATGCTGAATGGATACCGTACGGAACCAAGTACCCGGTAATTCTGTCCAGCAAGCATCCAATCACATTTCTCCTCGTCGACTCATTCCATCGCCGTTTCCGTCACTGCAATCGTGAAACAGTTGTCAACGAGATAAGGCAGCTCTACGAGATTGCAAAACTGAGATCACTGGTTACGAAAGTCTCCGAAAGCTGTATCTGGTGTAGAGTTCTTCGCGCTTATCCACGCTCGCCGCCGATGGCGCCGCTGCCGAAGGTCCGGCTAACTCCGTATGTACGGCCGTTCACATACGTAGGCGTAGATTATTTTGGCCCAGTACTGGTGAAGGTTGGTCGCAGCAACGTTAAACGGTGGATAGCACTGTTCACCTGCTTGACTATCCGCGCTGTTCACCTGGAGGTTGTTCACAGTCTATCGAAGGAATCCTGCGTCATGGCTGTAAGAAGATTCATATCACGACGAGGTTCACCGGCTGAGATATTTAGCGACAACGGGACGAATTTTCACGGTGCGAACAATCAGCTGAAACGGGAGATGGAGGAACGCAACAATCATCTGGCTACAACCTTCACCAACTCTGCGACTCGTTGGTCGTTCAACCCGCCATCCGCACCACATATGGGTGGTGTGTGGGAGCGAATGGTTCGCTCGGTAAAGGCAGCAATCGGAACCATTTTGGAAGCGCAACGACGGCCGGATGACGAGGTTCTGGAAACGGTGATGATTGAAGCTGAGGCAATGATCAACACGAGACCGCTCACGTACATTCCGTTAGAGTCAGCCGATCAGGAAGCCTTGACCCCTAACCATTTTCTCTTGGGGAGCTCAAGTGGAGTGAAATAACGTCCAACGATGCCCGTGGATTATCGTGCAACTTTGAACAGTGGATGGAAGCTTGCCCAGCACTTGACGGACGCAATATGGAAACGTTGGATCAAGGAGTACTTGCCGGTGATTTCGAGAAGGTCGAAGTGGTTCGAGGAAGTGAAGGAGATAGCGGAAGGAGATCTGGTGCTGATCGTGGACGATACGGTACGAAATCAGTGGATCAGAGGGAAGGTGGATAAGGTCATTCAAGGAAAGGACGTGGGTGCAGACGGCGAACGGAACATTACGGAGGCCAGTGGTAAAGCTGGCGTTACTCGACGTCGTAGATGGTGGTAAACCGGAAGCCGAACATAATGGTTTACGGGCGGGGGATTGTGACGACGAGTACCCCTCGGCGCGTAACGATCGCTAGTTACCAGAGGGTAGCTACGCGCATCGATGACCATTGCCGAACCCGCTGTAACGAAGAAATGTCATCGCGGTTTGACACGGAAGATCAGGCGAAAGAAACAAAATGTAAACATTGACAGTAAAAAGTTCGTCAAGTGCAAGTCATGTTTATGCAGGCAGTTAATTTAATTGAAGCTAGTTATAATATTTAAAAGGTAAAAAAATAGTTAATAAGTGTTCAGTTCGATAAACTGCAAGTAAATAATAAAGTAAATGTTGAAGTTAATATTAATTACAATGATAAATTTGTTCCTTATAGCAGAACACCTAACCTAACATTTGTAGTCACTAAAGGAAGTTAGTCGGAAGAAAAACTGAAAAATTGTAGGTAATTGATATTGTTAAATTGATAATATTACTAAAAATAAAACTTAAATTACAGCTAAAGCTGTTCCCAACAAACTTCGACTTTTACGGGACGCTCAAAGAAATCAGTTTCAACAGGGGTAAAATGGGCATAGTGAACAGGTGGGGCATAGTGTGCATCCCGTGCACCAGCTTGGACTTCCGGCCGTTCGGAACAAATTGGTTGGTAGTATGATCAATATCATAATGATATTGAACCTACTACCAGTCGATTTGTTTCATGCAGCTGGAGATTCAGAGCTAAACTGCGGGATGCTCACTATGCCCCACCTGTTCACTATGCCCCTCCTCCCCCTGCCTGTGTCTAAGACGAAAATCGTGAATACAGTTCTTGTTTTTTGACGTAGGACTACGTCTGTGTTTTATGTATAGGGGAGGCCCTAAAGGCAGTTTAATATTTCAAATTAAAGCTTTATATTGAAATTTAAAATTTTTTACTACTTAATAATTCAAACAACATCACATCACTAACAACTGGACGGACATGTGGACATTAAATATTTGCACTGCAACAATTTTAGATACGAAAACTGCGTATAGTAAGCCCCCAACCCCCTCCCCCCTCTATAACTACGCTTATGAGATTGAGCAATTATTTTTGGATAATTCATCTGAACATACCGAATCGCAGAAAAAATTCCGAAGTAATTACAGTTTGAAACTTTTCTTCTATTTATATGGGTGAGTGGCAGGGGGGTGTATTAAGCAATATAGATCAATAGTGGCGCGGCTTCTTCCTCCTTCTATGGATGCTCATGTGGCTGCAGCTCGCTGCTTGCAGACAGCCTTTCGTTGTGTACTGGAGAACAATGTTCAACGCCACGCGTCGAAAGCACTGCTGCTGCTGCTGCTGATGCCGACGACCGGACACCACCACACACGGTGATTGGAACTGAATCCGATCAAAGGTTGTGGACAGCCTTTACAGCTAGCTGCTTACGGGAGCCTTTCGTTGTGTACTGGAGAACACCATCACTCACCACGCGGTGATTGAATAAACACCGTTTGGTGAGACCATATGAAATTCAACTTTGAAATCTGTGTTAGGGAAATCGCTTTTCGCAGCCAATTGGTGATCATTTCAATTACCACAGCAAAAAATGCACATTTGTGCAATTTTCAATAGTGATATATTGAAAAATGATAAAGTCTTTATTTCCTCTCACCCCAGCAGGTCTGGGTTTAATCCCAGTCGGCGCAGCCGGGATGTTCTGAAGCATAACATCTCTGATCACACCTTCACGTAAAGCCGTTGGTCCCCGGTTCATGAGTTGATGGGTCGATAGGTATTGTCCAGGTGTGGGAGCTTCTTTCTTGGCGTCGGTAGCATTGGTGCTCAGCAAAACAAGATCGACGAAATACAAACCAAGGAAAAAAAAGTCTTTATATTAACAGATTCGTAAAAAAATTCCTATCGATTGGCGTATTAAGAATTAAAATCCATAATCTCTGGATCAAAATCAGACCACTTTCATGCCGCGACCGATTTTGGTGTTTTAAATTGCACCCCCAAAGTACATGGTATGTTAGATTTAAACATATCTAGATATAGCTGGAATTAGGCGTAACAACTTTTGTAAACAATGACTTTTCTCGATAATTTTTAGGAATTCAATGCACGCCTACGCGAACCAACATTACCGTCGGTCTTACTCTACCTGATGGTGGTAGTGATTTGCATGGGCGAGCCTTGACTTTCAAGCATCATCGAAAGAAGTCATTGTTTACAAAAGCTGTTACGCCCTAATTCCAGCTCTATCTTGATATGGGAGCTGACATCCGACTGATGACATCCCGCATAGAAAGTACCATTTCTAGAACAGTTAAAACTTCACTGACACCTTACTAGCTGTGTTAACTTTATACAAAATAGTTTTGCTATGGTTTACGTAATAAACATAAAAGAAACACTACTTTCTACTGTTACAGTTTCTGGTATGTTCCAGTTACATTTTGTTACGGTTGATCAACTATTCGAGACTATATTAAACTATTACAAAACATTACGAATAAAAGTTGTAAACAACTTGTACGACGGTTAAGTGTTTCGCTTATGGTTGCTTTATGTTTTTACATTTGGCACAAATAGAAGAAAACGCTTTTGTTTGGAACGGCGGTCGTGAGTACATTTGGTTGATTTTTCTGAGTTATTGCATTTTACAACCCTTACTCCAAATGGAAAACCTGTTTTAACCGGTTTTAACGTCGAGAAAAATAATAACGTAAGTAATATCAGCTTACAGTATGAAACAGGGTTGCTTCCACTCACTTCCTATAATTTTTTTTTCGGAATTATGAAATCTTTACATGATATGATGGTATGTTGTACTTCTAAGTAATAATAAGAGGATGTAAAGTATGTGTTTGACTCATAAAACCTGTCAATTTCGCTTTCAGAGCGTAACAATCAGCGATCTTATGGCTCGCGAGCGTTCACTCAGAGTAAGCTCTCACGAATCGTTAAATCGCTGATTGTGACGCACTGAACGCAAAATTTACAAGTTTTATGAGTCATACACACACTTTACACCCTCTTCTTGTTACTTTCAAGTACTAATTATCACAATGTTGGCGAATCCACAGGGCAGTCGCCGCCGGCTACCAAGTGAGTCCCGGTTACGCCCGTTACGAATGTGCGGACAAAGGAAAGGAGAAAGGAAAGTAAACAAGACTGAACATCTATTGAATTTCCCCAGCAGGCCTGGGTTCAATCCCAGTCGGCGCCACCGGGATGTTCTGAGGCATAACATCTCTGATCACGCCTTCCTTCGGATGGGAAGTAAAGCCGTTGGTCCTCGGTTCATGAGTTGATGGGTCGATAGGTAGGGTCCAGGTGTGGGAGCTGCCTTCTTGGCACGTCGGTAGCATTGGTGCTCAGCACGGAAAACAAGATCGACGGAAAAAAACAAACCAAAGGAAAAAAAAAATCTATTGAATTTATTGGAAAGATTACTTTGTTTCAATTAAAATTAATAAACCTGCTTGGTAGTTTGTAGTCAACAAAGTGATTTGCACAAAGGATTGTTGGAGAAATTTAGCGTGGAAAAATTTATAAAAGGCACCAAAATGTAAGTTTCTTTAAAACGATTTGACCCAAGCTAACCCCGAAATAAATTTTCAGCTTTGAAGCTGCGTTGAGTAACCTGCTAACAGAGAGGTGTTTATTTTACATCCCGCCAAGAAAGTTTTCTCCCGAACAAATCTTCAAAGTTTTTGTGGCAGATTTGAGGTTGAATTCGCGGCGTGGTCAGAGTTTCGGAAAGATGAATCCGGAAAGCCTAAGCCATTGCCTGATGTGTGATCGGCCAGACAATGTCGACAACTTAGCCCAGTGCGACAAGTGCGACGGATATGTGCACTTTTCGTGCGCAGATGGGGGTGAATCGATTGCCGATGCAGATTTGAGTTTCACCTGCAATAAGTGCATCGATAGTGAAGATATCGTCACCATATCTTCCCACCCCACTAGCAGACGCTCCCACACGACGTCCGGCAGTAGTATCAGTGCGACGCGATTAAGGTTGCGGCTAGAGCAGCTGGACACGAACCGGCAGATTAAGCTTAAGGAACTGGAAGATGCTGAAAAGTTTCAGCGACTACGACGTCAGGTGGAAGCTGACTTTGAGAAGCAGCGTTTCGAGACGCTCGAAGCTCAACTGCTTGAAGAGGACGAGCATCGCAGCATGAGGAGCAGAGTAAGCTCCAGAATCATCCTAGAGAATATCGGTAGGTGGATTGGAGCAGCAAGTCAAACCGAGGGTCGAGCAGTTACCACGTCGAGAGATGAACTAGCCTAAGGCTAAAAATCTCTTAAATAAAGTTTAAAAAAAAAAAAGTTACCACGTCGACAACCACTGTTGCCACTCTTACATACACGGATGCCGTAACACAAAATCAGTCTGGAAGTCAGGTCGGATCGAAGAGGAATACCCCAATAGGCAGCGTCGTTGCTGAAACCGTAGGTTCATCTCAACTGGGAGAAGTTGCTACTGCGACGTCGAGTGAGGGTGCAGTATTGCAGCAAGAAGTAAACCCCGAAGCGATCGGGATTCAAGTGCCGATGCAAACGTCAGAAAGCATCGTCGTAAGAGAGCAGGAAGAAGCAGATTTAGCTCCCACCAGATTCCAGGAGGAAGTTTCGATTCCGGCATCTATCGCAGCGACAGTTAATGTGACTGAAAATCCTACAATCATCAACAACGACTTCGGGACACCAGTGCAGACGCCGAGAGAGACCCAGCCCACTGTAGGTACACAGTCGGAGCCAGTGGCTTCTTCATCGATGAGCACCATGTACAAGGTGACGTACATGGGAAGTACATCAGTACACAACGGTAAACCCACCAGTACAGGACAGTCAGCAGTGAAGGTGAGAAGTAGTAGTATCAATTTAAAGGTAGGATCGCAACCTACAGTTGAGGTTGTTAAAACTAGTACACCAAAAAACCCTATAAGTGGGAACGAGAGTAGGAATGAAAATCAAATAAGTAAGGTCCAATTATCCCAACCTCCTCACCCAAATGCAACGCCACATGAAGGCGAGCCTCCTCCTGGGCCCAATACGTCGGCCCCTGTGCTGCCGCCAGGGAACATCCGACAGACAAAGTCAAACTCGTCGGTGCTTCTGCCACCGCCGGGGCTCGAGCAGTTTTTCGAACCGAATCAATCGGTGCTTCTGCCACCGTCGGGGCAAAAGCTGGGTATCGAATCAAATGCGTCGGTGTTTCTGCCACCGTCGGGACCCACGCAAGTCGTCGAGGCACACTGCCATCGTCGGGGCACAAGCAGTATACAGGATCGAATCTGCAGTCGTCAATTTAGCAGCCACGCCTTGACCAACGTACCCAGTGGAAACAGTCGGTGCCCCAACCAGTCGGATACGAAAGTTTTATGGGGAAACCAACAGTGCCTCCAGCGAGATTGCCAACCGATCCAAGTTTGTGTACGATTCCAATCGTGCAGCAGCCTCCGATGGGACAAACCCAGTACACACCACGGGAACGGTCCAGAGTTCCCAACAGCAGCAGGAAGCTAACCTGTATCGCCAATCCATGTGTCAACAATCCAGAATTTCTGAGGGATAACAGACGTGAGCAGTCGTCAGTTTTGAATCAAGGGCAACACACAAAACCCATCATGTCACGTTGTTATCAACATTTCGGGGGTTACCGACATTCAGTGGAGTACTTGCTGCAACCGGAGCAACAACAATTCCCTGTGTCGAGCTCGTCGTTGTTTTTGCCACCTCCGGGGCATCAGCAGTACCTGGTACCAACTTCGTTAGAGTTTGTTCCACCGCCGGGACACCAGCCGTTTCAGGTACCAACTTCATCGGTGTTTGTGCCACCGTCGAGGCGTCAGCAGTATCGCGCACCAAACTCGATGGCACCAGAGCCACCACCGGGGCCTGAGCAGCCGTTCGCATCGGGGAGCCAGAACGATCAGTCAGTGCCAGTGCAGCAGAATGTTCATAATCCACTTCGTCCACGATGCGCAGCAGGACCTACAGCCGAGCAACTAGCCGTTCGTCAAGTCATACCACGAGAGCTACCCGTATTCACTGGAGATCCGCAGGATTGGCCTCTGTTCTTCAGCTCCTTCCGGAGTTCTACTGAAGCGTGCGGGTACAATTATGCCGAGAATTTGGCAAGACTTCAACGGTGCCTTCGCGGTCATGCTTAGGAAAGTATTCGCAGCCGTTTGCTGATACCTGAGTCAGTCCCTCACGTTATGGCTACACTGCAAAGACTCTACGGAAGGCCAGAAGTTATCATCCTTTCACTTCTAAGGCGGATGCGCGAAATTCCCTCTCCCAGAGGCGATGATCTCAAAACCTTGATCAAGTTTGGTATGGGGGTGGAAAATCTAGTTGAGCACATGATTATGGCGGACCAACAGCAGCATATTAATAACACCAAACCTGAAGCTACAATGGGCATCTTATAAACGCAGCTACTATACTGTCAACTTGGCCGCATTCAACGACTTCATGAAGGAGCTTATAATGATGGCAAGTGATCTGGGATTGCAGAGTTCAGGAAAGTTGGAGAAAAGTAGGCGGGAAAAACCTACGAAGGAGAAGCTGTTCGTGCATCAACAAGCGTCGACAACAACGGGACCTGCGGAAAGCAGCATTGGTCAAAAGGAAGTCATCAGCACAGTTAGCAAGCCCTGTTTACACTGCGGAAAATCGGACCATCGTATCGCTGAGTGCCCAGAGTTCAAGAAGCTGAACATAGACGAACGGTGGAAGGTAATGCGGCAGAAGGGATTGTGTCGGCTATGCTTAGTTCCTCATAGATCATGGCCATGTGGCTTCAAACAAGAGTGTGGAGTCGGAGACTGTCACATGCGTCACCATCCTCTGCTGCACTCGAGGAAACCAGAGTCAACAACACCATCACCATCAACATCTACCAACAGAAACGTCGCGCACCAGCATCATCACTCCCTAAGTTAATCTGTGTTGCTGCGCTATATTCCCGTGACACTGTACGGAAACGGGAAGAGCGCGGACGTGTACGCGTTCCTCGACGGCGGATCTTCGTCAACCATGTTGGAAGCGGAAGTGGCGAACGTGCTAGGACTAAAAGGGCCCAGTGAACCGTTGTCTCTGTGCTGGACGGGTAATGTGAAAAGAACCGAGAATGGATCGCAACGTATTGAGATGACCATCTCAGGACGGAGCGAGGAGAAGAGTTTCCCATTGAGAGCAAGGACGGCAGAACAGTTGAAACTACCTAGTCAGACTGTCGATTACGAGGAGCTCTGCGAAGTGTATCCCCATCTGAGGAAACTGCCACTGCGTGGATACGCAGATGTCGCTCCTCGACTGATAATCGGAGTAGACAACGCTAAACTGATTAGTGCACTCAAGAGTCGAGAAAGCGGTACTGGAGAGTTGGTTGCAGCAAAAACTCGACTGGGTTGGTGCATTTACGGATGACATGCTATCCAAAGTAGTCTTATGGAGTACGTGAACGCTCACGTGGTGCAATGTGAAAAAGAAACAGAATTTCACGACCTGTTCAGGCAGTTTCTGGCAGTAGACGAGGCAAACATCAAGCACAGTCCTCAATCGGAGGAAGACAAGCGTGCCTTGAAGATTCTCCAGGAAACCACTCGAAGAGTTGACGGAAGATTGGAGACCGGACTGCTATGGCGAAACGATGATCCGTGCCTTCCAAACAGCTACCCAATGGCAGTGCATAGAATGGAAGCGCTCGAGAGGAAGTTGTCCAAGGATTCCTGGTATCTGCCACTCGGGGTAGTAAGGAACCCTAATAAGCCAGGAAAGGTACCACTGATTTGGGATGCTGCAGCCCGAGTGAACGGCGTTTCTTTCAACGATCTAATGCTAAAGGGGACAGACATGCTGACCGCTCTACCTGCTGTTCTACTGCGTTTCCGGCAGAAGCGCGTGGCATTCAGTGGAGACGTAAAGGAAATGTTCCACCAATTCCTGATCCGGAAAGGAACAAACAGGCGCAGAGGTTCGTATTCCGAGAGTGTCCTGCGCAGGATTCCCTGACGCAGCCAAAGCCATAATCGAAAACCACTACGTTGACGACTACCTGGGCAGTGTGGAGACGGTAGAAGAAGCGGTAGAGCTGATAGAGGAAGTGAAACATGTGCATTCTAAGCCTGGGATGGAGATTCGAAACTTTTCGTCGAACTCCTCAGAAGTGCTCGAGCGCATAGGAGAAACCAGCAAAGTTCATCAGAAGTCCCTCAACCTGGATTCGGATGTAGAGAGAGTGCTTGGTATGGTATGGAGACCATCAGAAGACGTTTTCAGTTTCGAGGTCAGTCTGAAGGAGGAGGTTCGAAACATTGAGAGTCAGGATGCACCTACCAAACGTCAAGTCCTACGGACGATCATGTCTCTGTTTGATCCGTTAGGACTGGTGGCACACTTCTCGGTTCACGGGAAGATACTCATGCAGCGAATCTGGAGGACTGGATCGGGCTGGGACGAAACGATTAGTGGTGAAATACTGGAAGACTGGCGCCAGTGGATTGGATTGCTGGTGAATATAAGTGAAGTCAAAGTCCCCAGATGCTTCTTCTCGGCAACCGGAGCTACACCAAGTGATTCGCAGATTCACGTCTATGTCGTTGATAAGTTAATGCATTCGACTGGAGAGAATCGCCCATGAAATATGCTTCCACCTGAGAGTTCGATGAACATTTCAAATGGTCCTAACTGCTTTGGTCGATTCTCTTCATCGACTTTCTCTTTCGTCAATAACTCAGCTGCAAAACCTTTCCCTGTTGTATTTGACGTTTTGGACGCTAGATAAGAACCTCCTTTATCAAACTATGTGGTAGAATTAGCGCGAAATCTGTTTGCATAGCAGTGGTTATGAAAAGAGAAAGTCGATGAAGAGAATCGATCAAAGCAGATAGGATCATTTGAAATGTTCATCGAGAGTTCCTTTCTGACATCTTCAAGTGGTGGAATTTTTTATTATTATTGTATGATTATTGACTGCACGGAAAAGGTCTCCATTAAGCTTTAGAGAGGGTCTAGGATAAGATATGAGCGGACGCGGACTGCCTGATTTTGAGCCAAACGAACTGTCAAAGCCAGAGCCATACGAGCAGCGCCTATCTTAATTACATTGGCAGTGTTGCTGACCCTCTCATAGTCTGCATGCTTCAATCAGATTTATTTTTATTGTTCGTGAAGTAACCCACAATGAAAATACACCAATATTTAATGTAACAACAATTTTTATTGTAATAGAGTTGTTCATTATTGTTCATGATCGAATCATGTTAACAATAAAATAAATGAAAAATACGATAAAAATCATTGTAACAACATTTTATTATGTACATTCATTGTACATCTAGGTAGCAGTTTTGCCGTTTTCGGAAGAGTACAACATTATAACAATCATTTCTATTGTCGACAATAAATATTAATGTTAGAGCATTGTTTCCACTGAAAATTTCACTGTAATTTTTTTTCGGGTAGCGCTCTTCACGTGCCTGTCCATCAGAGCAGTTCATCTCGAGATCGTCCACAGCTTGTCCATTCAGTCGTACGTGATGGCCATAAGAAGGTTTGTGGCACGTCGGGGCTCCCCGGCAACGTTTTGCTCAGACAGCGGGACCAACTTTGTGGGAGCCAGCAACTTGCTGAAGGAGCAGCTGAAACCCATCAACTAACACTGTAGTGTGACATTCACAAATGTGAGCACGAAATAGCTATTCATTCCACCCCTAGCGCCCCACATGGGAGGACCGTGGGTGATCAGGTCAGTAAAGGTGGCAATGGCGGCAATCGCAGACCATCCACATCACCCCAGTGACGAGGTCCTGGAAACCGTCGCGCTCGAAGCAGAGTCGATAGTTAACTCGAGACCGCTAGCCTATATTCCCTTGAATCATTCGGAGCAAGAGGCTCTCACGCCGAACCACTTCTTGGTCTACGGGACGCAAGGCATCAACCAACCTAGGCGGGATCTGGTGCAAGACTACGCAACTCTACGGGACAGCTGGAAGCTTGCCCAGAATCTAGTTGATACTTTCTGGAGCCGCTGGGTACACGAATATTTACCTACACTTACCCGACGCACCAAGTGGTTCCGACCGGCAAAACCTTTGAAACCCGGTGACTTGGTGGTCGTGGTCGACGAAGGCTTTGCTGGACATTCAGGAATCATCTGGAGAGCCAGAAAAGGAGAGTTTAAGCGAACCGGAACTACACGGGCGGGGGAATGTTGGCGAACCCACAGGGCAGTCGTCGCCCGCTACCAAGTGAGTCCCGGTTACGCCCGTTACGAATGTGCGGACAAGCATTAACCGCAGCTGTCATGCTGAACTGTCATGGGAACTGTCAGGTGAAAGGAAAGTAAACAAGACAGAAACATCTATTGAATTTATTGAAAGATTACTTTGTTTCAATTAAAATTAATAAACCTGCTTGGTAGTTTGTAGTCAACAAAGTGATTTGCACAAATGATTGTTGGCGAAATTTAGCGTAGAAAAATTTATAAAAGGCACCAAAATGTAAGTTATATTTAAAAAATATAAATAAATTTTCAGCTTTGAAGCTGCGTTGAGTAACCTGCTAACAGAGAGGTGTTTCTTTTACATCCCGCCAAGAAAGTTTTCTCCCAAACACACAATAAGGGTTGATGCATATATTATTATTATAAGGGATGATGCATATATCACGCTCTAAGGGGGGAGGGGGGTCTAAGATTTTGTGACAAGCAATGCATTAGGTATAGGAAAAACGTCACGATAGGGGGAGAGGGGGTAATTTTTTGCTTGATTTAGCGTGACATAATTAATGCATGGGCCCTTACATCTAATGTTTTCATTACGGATTTTTTTTTATCAACTGAGTGGTAGTAGCCCTTAAAAACGCATGTATTTTCCACAAACATATTTAGGGTCTTTGACAATCCCAGCCATGATGGCTAACAGCCAGCGGTCTACATGCGAAGGAGATTTTGAAAAAAAAAAGGAAATCGAAGCGGGTTCATTTTACCGGTGCAATTTATCAACTAGAAATAGAGTGGAGGTTTGTTTTGCAGAGTGTCAACATTTGTTTATTCCATTTATCTTAAAATCAATAAAAAATAATGCCGAGAGCAAGGGAGGTATTCACAAAATGAAGTCTTCCAAATCACATTAAAATTAAAGAACAATCCATTTCTGCTGTGTTCCGCATATGCTACAACAATATTATAACATCAATAAGTATGGTAATTCTACCCGGACATAAAGAGCGAATACGAAATTGTTGCGACACCGAAAATGTCATGCCAATTTTCTTATAATGTTTAGAATCAAACCAAAATTTTAGGGTAGTTTTATACATATATTTACTTCAAAAATCAAAAGAAAAGTTAATCGATGGAGCCTTGAGTGAGGTCCTTTGCATTTTTGCTTGATGCCCTCCATCAAAGTCTTTACAGTGTCATCCGGTACCAGTTTCTCAGTTTTTTTTTTTTCATTTTCTTAACATGTCCTTCTCGTCTTTGACTGTCTTCTTGCTCTTCCGAAGTTCCCGCTTTATTATTGCCCAGTACTGCTCCACCGGGCGCAGTTCCGGACAGTTTGGCGGATTCATGTCCTTTGGAACAAAATGGACAGAATTGGCCTCATACCACTCCAGGATACTTTTAGAATAGTGGCATGATGCCAAATCTGGCCAAAATAGCGGAGCTTCGTCGTGCTGCTGCAAGAACGGCAAAAGGCGCTTCTCGAGGCACTCAGATTTGTAGATCTCGCCATTTACTGTGCCCTTTGTCACGAAAGGCTCACTCCTCAGTCCGCAAGAGCAGATGGCCTGCCAAATGAGATATTTGGAGGCGAACTTCGACATTTTCTTCTTCTTAAATTTGTCGTCCACATCGAACTTGCTCTTGCCGGTGAAAAACTCCAACCCCGGAATTTGCTTAAAATCGGCTTTTATATACGTTTCGTCGTCCATCACACAGCAGCCATATTTTGTCAGCATCTTCTCGTAGAGCTTCCGTGCCCGATTTTTAGCCGTCGATTGTTGCCGCTCATCACGGTTTGGGAAGTTCTGTACCTTGTATGTATGTAGTCCAGCTCTCTTCTTTGCATTCTGGACGTAGCTCTGCGACATGCCGATCTTTTTTTTAGCCAAATCACGGCTTGAGACGTTGGGATTTGCTTTAATCATCCGCTTCACCTTTCCCTCCGTCTTTTTGTTCTCCGGTGCCGGTTTTCTTCCTGCTCCTTTGCCGTGGTCCAACGTCAACCGCTCCTGGAACCGCTTCAACACTCTGGAGACGGTTGAATGGTGAATGTTTAACATTTTTCCCAACTGCCGGTGCGACAGGTCAGGAAATTCCAGGTGTTTGGAAAGAATTTGTTCTCTCAACTCGCGTTGGTTCACCTCCATTTTCGTTGAATCGAAAAACACGACTTCGAGTTTGACAGCATGTACACAATACACATCAATGAGAAAGTGTGCAAAATTTGGTTGATTTTTACCAAATGGTAAAAAAGTTATGCCCTGTTGAATGTGTCGCAATAATTTCGTGTTCGCCCTTTAATATATTTTGAAGTTAACAACAATGGTTGGTTCTAAACTGTACTACCTTATTCGAACGATAATGGGAATAGGATTCACATATCCTACTAGAGCCTTTTCTGATTTGTTTAGGCTATAGTTCCCTTGTAAAAAATGTATGGGAAAAAGTTAAATTTCGTATGGTGAACGTTCTTAACCACCCATTGTTCGTATGGTTGGTTCTTCGAAAACCTTAATAAATATGGTCAAAACTTTATCTAGGTATGGTTCGATTAAAGTTGACTGAACCATTTTCATTGTGGTTTTCACAGGAAGATAAACTGGACGCAGAGCTAAGCGACGGGACCGGTGGACAGCCAGAGGAACAACCTATGGATGGGCCCAGGCTAATAAAATTCATGAGTGGCTTTGGGGCCCTCCCTAGGATGCTGGCTATCGCGGGACAGCTCGATACTATCATCGAGTTCACGAACACGCGGAACAATATCGCGAAGGACCTCAAGCAGGCTTTGTGACAGCTCCGCGCAACTGTGAAAGAGGCTCAGGACGACCACGAGCGGCTGAAGAAGCGACTGGAAGTCGCCGAGACGGCGGAGAAGAGGAAGCCGAAGTCTACCCAGACGAACATGAAGAAAAAAAATAATAATTTGAGTTATGTAGTAATTTCAGAAGATTTGCGCCATGATTCTGTATCTGTAAACTTATTTATCTCAAAAATGATTGCTTTTCTAATTACAGAACAGCAGTTAACTGTGAATAAAATTTATTTCATGTCTGACGGAGCTGCATCCAAACATTTCTAGTCTTTGCCAATTTAATAATAAATGTGGAATAGAATTGAATGGCGAGTTGTCCCTCAGCTGTCTTCAGCAGCACTCGATTTTTTATTTCAGTGTTAATCACGCGATACGGGGTTGGAGATGTTGAATGAAAATAACGAAATGGACGTGACGACCCCGACGACCGACGAGAGTAGCGGATAGCATGCAACGGGAAACGACGTTCAGAAGCAGCAGCAGCGACCACGATTCGGGTTCAATGAAAATGAGGAACGAAACCATCGTCTACACGCAGAAAAAAATATTTTAAAAGTAATAATATTTGACGTAAAATCAATAAGAATTTCATTTTGTTTTGGCTGCAAAAAGAAATCATTATTGTTTCAACAATCCAGTATTTTTGTTTCTAAAAACCCATGGATTGTTAAATCAAAAAGAAAATCTTTTAGAATTTACAAGAGCTTTCATGGTTTTGACATAAGCTGTCAAATTTGGCAGCTGGGTCAACAACAAAAATATGTTTGTTTTTAAAAGAGATTTATTGTTGATTCAATCATATTTATTTTATAAAGTCTGACAATTCACGCAGTAGAAATAAAAATGTGTTTATTTATGTAAAAATAATATGGTAATTTTTTTTTTATGTTTCGTTTTCATTTTGAAACAAAATTGCAGAAATTGTAATTGAATTTCTGAGGCATAAAATAAAAAACCCCGGTTCATGAGTTGATGGGTCGATATGTAGGGTCCAGATGTGGGAGCTGCCTTCCTGGCGTCGGGAGCATTTGTACTCAGTACGGAAAATAAGATCGGCGGAAAAAATAAAGGAAAAAAAACAGAAAAATTGATTATATTTATCAACTGCAGCTCGAATTGCAGCATACTTACTTAACTCAAGTCTCAAGATTTTCGAAAATCTTGCACTTATTTCCCGAAATTTACAATTAAAAACAATACTTACGTGGAACGCGTAAGTATTGTTATTGTTTACATTTTTCTCCGGGTGAAAACGAGGGAATGGTTGGTAGTTATTTTTGCTTTCATGGCCCAGAGAATGGACACAGCAAATAAATGTTAAATTAAAATTAACTATTGTTGGCTTAATAATAGAATATTGTTATTTTTACAATAGTTGCATTTGAAAAGTGGCTGTGGCTCATTCTTATCTCATAGTTACATGCAATAAACATCAAATAAATGCTATAATTAGCCAGAAATCAGCAAAATTCTACATGACATAAATTTATGTCGCACGCGCCGCTAGTATTGTCTGCTTCATTGTGTGAAAATGTTCTGTCGCCTGCAGAAAACAGACATGTTGACATGTCATGACATTTTTTCAGCTTGCCAGTTTGTGTTTGTGTGTTTTCTCTATAGTCATTGCGCAAAGTATCAAATGTTAAGGAAAAAAAACGTTAAACTTCAGTACTCGTGCCACCACTGATTTTGAGAACCGTAAAACGGGGTATCTTTGATAACGCGGGTAACTTTGATAGTATAATATAAAGATTAAATTTACTCTCTGCGCTTTTTCTAAATTAGAAATGTTGGTTCCATATTGTAGCTTAGGGTATTTCCGTTGATATCGTATACAGTTTTTATATAGTATGTGTTACATATTTTACAAACAGATTAAAAAACCATTTTCGTATTTTTCGCCTGTTTGAAAAAGCACTCAAACCATCATTTATGAAATGTATTTCTGATACAGCAATCACAAATTCAATGTTGTATTCTTATTGCCTATTATGTTTTCTGATTATATACTTATTCAAAGTTTCATATTTAAAGAACTGAAAAGTTTGAGTTTCACGATTTTTTTCTACATTCATCGAGCATTATCAAAGTAACCCTAAATCAAAATACTGATGTTCGGTCAAACAAGTTAACAAAAAATGCATATGCTTTAATTCCCGTTAAACAAATAACTAACGAATTAACTCCTGGATCCACCTCTCACCCCAGCAGGCCTGGGTTCAATCCCAGTCGGCGCCGCCAGGATGTTCTGAGGCATAACATCTCTGATCACGCCTTCCTTCGGATGGGAAGTAAAGCTGTTGGTCCCCGGTTCATGAGTTGATGGGTCGATAGGTAGGGTCCAGGTGTGGGAGCTACCTTCCTGGCACGTCGGTAGCATTGGTGCTCAGCACGGAAAACAAGATCGACGGAAAAAACAAACCAAAGGAAAAACTCCTGGATCCTCAGTACTTGTTTTAAAAATATAAAATTAAAAAAATATTCGTTGCTGTAAAAATATTCAGAATATACTTTAAAAAATTATCAATGTTACCCCGTTTTAAGGTACCAAAATTGGTATTCTATGTTGCTCGGCTCCGCTATGTTATTTTTATAACATTTGAGCCTGCCAAATAAACGAAATGAAAAAAAAAAAAAGTTGAATGGCATTTCTTCGCAACATCGCATGGGTGGAGGCGAACCAGCCTAAGGCTGAAAGCCTCCTAAATAAAACTAAATTAATTAATTAACATCGCATGGAAAAGGTCCATGTGATGCAATAGGAGCGTTAGCGTTGTTATGATATACTTCGTAGATTGGATACTAGCGACACTCACGTCTCTTCTGAAATTCTCAGTTAGACTACTTTCAGGAATAATGCTGGGGAGTAAACATTGGTTCCAATCTAAACAAGAGCAACAGAAGCATGACTGTCGCTATTCCTGGCCACGCCCATCTTTACCATAACTACCCAAGCAACACAGAAAACATCTCAATTCTTTTATTTTTTATTTAAGTTGCCCAGAAATCCCTTAAATGGTACAGGAAATACATCTTGATACGACAAAGTTTCAACTTTGTTGCTTCATTTACTTAAGGTCACAATAATGAAACTCAACTGTTTCAATGTACTGCTTGGATGACCTGTCAAATCATGCCTCAAATGGGAGGAGCAAACATGTTACACTCAAATTGGTATGAAGTTGTATGCTACGTGATATTGTATGAAACACTTGAGCAACAAATCTAACTTGTGTTGTGTTTGTTGAATGAGAGTTCCATAAAACATTAAGTTTCCTTAAAGTTTGGTGAAACAGAGTGTGAACTATATGTGTTTTGTACCTATTGAGCAACTGTTTCGAAATGTTACTAACAAGTTGATGAACCAAGATGTGTAGAAGAACCTATTTGCAATCTTGTTCCAATTAAGCGTATGAATCTATAAGTTTTCAAACTTCTTTTTGCAACCAACTGAATCAAGTTGTCACTGTAAAGGTTTGATGTAACCATCTAGTATCTACCATGGCTCAAATATGTCTTGTCACTTTGGTGTTGTAAAATATTTTTGGACCACATTGGCAAAACCGGAGGAATCGTAATGCATAGGAAATGGAAGACCACGACGAGGACGATAGGATGGCGGGGGACGATGGTGACTAAAGACGATGCCAACAGCTGGCGTGGCCGTAGTCTCTCAACCGACCGGGTGTTCCAAAGGGCTAAATAAAACGGTGAGAAACCTGAAGTGACGATGGATTCGTTGTTGCGTGAGCTGGGGGCCAAATATGTTGATGCCGCCGAACGGAGATGTGGCCGTTGAGGATCCGTTAGAGACGGAGCTCATATTGCCGGAACAGCTGGTGAACTGGAAACGGCACCAAATAGCGGTGGATTGCCAGAACTAGTGGTTCATAATGCCGAAACCTGATGGCTGCTGACGGAGGAGCTGCACCGATGTCACATTGCTACTGACAAGTGACGTTTAAAGCACGCACAAACTCAACAAATTATATGATTGTTCAAACTACGCATTTGCTACTTATTTTCAACATAACTGGAACATGGATACCATCGATAATACGTAATGGTGCAGTTATGTTGACAAATCGTTGCGGTGTTGTTGCAGTTCAATATGAATCATTATTTTAATATCGACTCATCTGCAACGTAAAAAATACTTGTTGTAAACTTTTAATGATGTCTTGACAAATAGCTACATTATTCTAACGTACTAATTAACATATTTGCAACAGTTCAGTGAGCTGCATTTTATCTGGATGAACCGTACACTACCGGCTGAAATTATGTTGCTATAATGGAGAATGTTCACAAATATTCCAAACATTAAAAAATTAAATCAATTCAGAATTTTACACTTGTTATTGGTTATTAGAGGGCGTTTTGATGTGTTATCGGTGCAGGACATTAAAGAACTATATTGAGTTCTCCATTTGATTGCCTTTGATTTGTATTTTGTCAAAATTGCTTTATAATTATAAGCTATTTTTAAAAAGATTTGTGAATGATGACTAGATGATTATGAAAAGAAGTCTTCTCGCGCAATAAACTAGGAGTTTGAATCCTTAGGGTTTGAAGTAAGAACTCTAAGCGTTGAAATATCGATCCCATTCACTAATTGTTGGCTAGTAATATTATGATCGACAGCAAAGATGTACTCAAAAGCCGCAGAAAATCAACTTTTCGGTTTTGTTGGGAGTCCAATTTTCTTTGATGAGATCGAAAGCGTATTGTTACATGCTAATTTTCTATGAAAACTTTGAAAAAAAAAATGATTATTTTGGATTATTTATATATTTTCCAACATTTGAGATCATCCACAAATTAAGTAACGGAATAGGGGGAGAGGGGGTTAACATTTTCATACATACAATTTATTAGGTGAAAAACATAATTTTATCTTAAGTGATTTAATGCCAAAACACCTTCAAATACATTAAATGCGCAAATGCATGTAAAAATTTACCCAAATCGATATCTAACGATTTTCTGAAAATTTCAAAATCTTAGAAAGATTTTCGGGGGAAGGATTGCGAACTACAAATTTTACAGAGTCTTACAAGGACAGGAGGGGGATTTAATTATCATTCAAAAATCCTTACATAGTTTGTGGATGGCTTCCTATTAGATAAATCAAAACGCACCGAAAAAAAATCGAACCGGTAAACAGCGCAAATAAACCCAATGTAAAAAAAATTACACTATTTCAGTTCATAATATTTTCAGAATCAAAATATTTTTTAAATACTGCAATGCTTATCAAAACATGAGGAGTTTGCGGTTCTATTGCAATGGATAGATAAAAATATTCTGTTAAAAAATGACGAAATTATGAAAGTTTTAGCATTTTTCAGTGATAGACAGTGGGAGCTTGCGAGTTTAAGTTATTAATTCCAATTGGTTTACAGGCTTTTTTGATTTGTTTTTATTTAATTTATTTATTTGTTTATTGATTGATTGAGTTTTAAAATTGAAAAAAAAATTATAACGTTTATTTTATTTAAAAAAAAGTTTATGTTTAAATAAATTCATAAAATACTTCTTCACATTAGTTTTTAAGCATTTTTGGGTTCGATAAACTTTCTGTCAGCTAAAAAAATTAAAATTAATAGGCTCACTAGGTGTTGCATAAAAAACGCTTATTTGGTTTAAAAAAACCTGTTCACTTATTAGGCCTTGATTGTTACTTGTAAAGTATTTATTTTAAATTATCTATTCTGATTAGAATTTAGGTTTGCGGCTACGGGTCGGACACTTCATGAAATAGGGGTCTGGTAGGTGTGTTTTAGTTGCCCACTGAGGTGACGGAGTGTGGCATCTACCAGCTTGTCAGAATATCTTGTCTGATCGGCTCACAACAGAGCACTGCCTTGTCTTAGAGAGCCGAAAAAATGTCTGGGTACATTATGTAGAGTGACCACTAACCATCCCATTGATTATTATTTTTTTAAACATAATTTTGAGTTTTAAGAACTCATCATCATGCTAATTTCGTTCGGTTAGAATGAAACCCAAAATTAATCACATTCGCAAACACAACCGCACATATATGGTTGTACCATAGAGGTAACTCTAAGACCAGAAGGTCCCGAAGAAACGAGCTCAACTTTTTGGCTCAGCTCTGGTACTATCTTCGGTCCCAAGCTAATCGATTCACCCCTCGAAACATAAGAAAAACCAATCACCCCTCATTTTATATGTCAAACTTTCATAGCGAATCAAAACAAACATTGCGTAGTACTAGAATTTCGACTAGAATGGGGTACGTTAATCGTTTGCTTGGGACCAATAGGCTAGTCAAGTAGTGAGCCAATTTTAAATCGTTAGTTTCGTATTGATTGTTGGTTGTACTGAACATGTTGACCCGCAATGTACACAATTAGAATGCTGTTGGTAAGACTGGCAGCCATATGTAATCCACCAGAAATAAACATAATCAACTTATTTTTCAATTTATTCATGTTTCACACCCTATTAATATGAAGACATGAAATACTTATTACAGCTGTAATGTTTTTCAATAGTTTTTTTTTAGAGATCAATTTTTTATTTCGATATACTTTTAAGCTGCAAATTTGTGGCATCAATTTGTAAGTTTTTGAAGGCGTATATATTTAATCGAAGCAAAATGTGCAATTTCGCAATCATACCAACATTGCAATTAAGTCGTACCTCATTGAGTTAAAACCTCATTTACAACTTGTGTCATTCAAATATCATTTTAGATGCACCTTATTTGCAACACCTTATGCCACAAACACAAGTTGCAAAGAGACTCCACCTTCTGCGCTTTTTAAGGTACAATGAAGTTTTATATGCGGTGCGTTGTCCATAATTTAGACCGTCTATTAGTCACACTAAGGTTGTTGTTACTCGTTGGGAAACAAATGGTGTTGCTTGGGTAGGGATAGGGAAGGAAATGTTGATGTAGTACTTGCTTAACGAGAGGCCACCGACTTAGCGACACCCCTCATAAGTGCTACGGAGTTGGAGGGTTGGGTAGGGTATTCGGTTAGGATTCACCTCAAGTTGGCGATGCAACCAAAAGTATGTATTGTTTATTTAATCTCTCGATAGCCAACTATCGAAAGAACATATTCATTTTGTTTAGTGATCATGAATTTTAAGAGTCATGATGGAGAGCTTAGGATTAAACCCATGATTTTCTGTCAGTAAGCAAAAACGATCCCTCCAGGGTCATCGAGCATCTTAGAACCATAACGCTTCGCGACAATACAGGACTACGTTTTCGCTTGATATGCAAATAGTTTCCGAGGTTATTGTTCGATATCAAATATACAAATGATGGTGGCGATTTATTGTGCTGTGGAAGAGCTTGGGGTTAAATCCATGATTTTCTGCTCAGTAAGCAAAATCGATCCCTCCAGGGTCATCGAGCATCTCATAATCCACAGCGCTTCGCATCAAAGTACGAATATATGGATGAACTATCTATTATTGAATAACTATTATTTACGATAATTACATGAAAGAAATAAAATATAAACTACAAACAAAACGTGACTACTAAAATCTCAAAAAGATATTCTCACAAATATATCAGACCCTATAATGATACTCTGCACATGTTAGACACAATAAGAGGCCAAAAAACAAGCGTCCGACTCACAAAACCCACCAAATCCACTTGCAGTCACAATCAACGGTTCTACAAATCGCGAGCACTCACACAAGTCTGGTCATGTGGAAGATCAGGAACATCCGTAAAAGTGGTCAATTCATGAAACTCCGCGGATTTTTCGAACCACTCATAAACATCTTATCAGAATGTATTTCACGAACTATACGATTGGGGTCAGAACCGAAACGAGGATCAGCTGACTCAAATTTTCTTTTGTTATGCAACTACTGAAGAATATGAAACTATAAGCACGAGCTCAACGAACAATACTCAAGGGCTATAATCATTCAAGGAACTAAAAAATACCACTCATTTATTCCTATTTCTGAAAGACAAATAGAAGTCAGACACTTTTCAAACTGTAATAATGAAAAGAAAATTGTTGATATTACTAAGAATTAAAGTATGAATTTCTATTACAACTATACTACCCATAATCACATAACAGTCTCATGGGGATAGGAAATCAAGCAACAATGGGACTGATATGCGATTATGGGCAAAATATCAATTTTACAATGTAAAAATAAATGAAATCATTCTCGAAAAATCGCAATTATAAGTTCTTTGCATATGCCAACGAGCGAAATATGTATTTGCAAGAAAATACATTGTTTTAAAACATACACATTCCGGATAATTTAGCTGAAAGGTTTTGCACCGTCGGGGTTAACCTCAATCTGATGGCAGTTCAGTGGTACTGTTTACGTGGACTTAGTCGATTTTTTCTTGGGTAGATTTTCTGGATATTTTTTCAGATTGCAGTGAGATGTAAACCACACTTCTGCAATGTCCATGAGCAACATCCTTTCTACGCGCTGTTCCTCGACAATTTTCAAGTTGAAAGTCGGAAATTTAAGAATATTTTTTTTCGAAAAAACGACTAAGGCTGTCGTTTTTTCGAAAAAAAAAATTCTAAGATTTCCGAATTTTAACTTGAAAATTGTCGAGGAACAGCGCATTGCAAGGATGTTGCTCGTGAACATTGCAGAAATGTGGTTTACATCTCACTGCAGTCTGAAAAATTATCGAGAAAATCCACCCAAGAAAAAATCGGCTAAGTCCACGTAAACAGTACCACTAAACTGTCATCAGATTGAGGTTAACCCCGACGGTGCAAAACCTAATTAGGTACTGCAGCGTGACGTCACAAATGAACTCAGTGTTAATCGGCTGAACCGTTTTGACAGTTCAGTGGTACTGTTTACAAGCACTTAGTCGTTTTTTCAAAAAAAAAAAAAAATTCGAAAATTTCCGAATTTTAACTTGAAAATTGTCGAGGAACAGTGCGTTGAAAGGATGTTGCTCGTGGACAATGCAGAAGTGTGGTTTACATCTCACAGCAGTCTGAAAAATTATCGAGAAAATCCACCCAAGAAAAAATCGACTAAGTCCACGTAAACAGTACCACTAAACTGTCATCAGATTGAGGTTAACCCCGACGGTGCAAAACCTAGTTCAGTGGTACTGTTTACAAGCACTTAGGCTGTGAACCATTTGCCGAGTTAAATTTAACTTGTGGTTAAAAGTGACATTTCGAAAGTTATTTTCTATGTTCGCAAATCCCCGTGCTGTCGATCGACCGGTTTTCGAGCCACGGTTGTCAAAATTTAACTTCTTGTCTGTCAGAAATAACCACCCTCGGGTAGCAGGGTTAATCGATAACTTTCCATCTGTCAAATTATAACCAAAAGTTAAAAAATCCGCCAAATGGTTCAGAGCCTTAGTCGTTTTTTCAAAAAAAAAAAAAAAATCTAAAATTTCCGAATTTTAACTTGAAAATTTTCGAGGAACAGCGCGTTGAAAGGATGTTGCTCGTGGACATTGCAGAAGTGTGGTTTATATCTCACTGCAGTCTGTAAAATTATCGAGAAAATCCACCCAAGAAAAAATTGACTAAGTCCACGTAAACAGTACCACTGAACTGTCATCAGATTGAGGTTAACCCCGACGGTGCAAAACCTAATTGCCGTGCAAGCGGATAAATAAAAACCTCACTTGAGTTTGTTGTCTTGACCAGTAAAGACGTGTTTTATTTACTCTTTTACTTCATAGCTAACAGGTTATGGGCCTGTGGAGTTAGCCATTTTGTTTTGTAAGAAAAGTTAACATGTTTCATCAAGTCGATAAAAAACAAAAAAGCTTGTTATTTTTATTGAATTTGTTCGAACATTTGATTCAATAAAATGAAGCGAACGGGAATCGCGAAGCTTACGAACGAATAATTATGATTCGTGGAAATTGGAAGTCGAGTTTCTGTTAGTGGGAGAAGGACTTTGGAAGTACGTCTCGCCGGGAGTGAAGCCAGGAGGGGCTGCGGAAGGTGCAAATGTGGCGGTGCTGGCTGCCTGGGACGAGGGAGACCAGAAGGCGCGCGCAACGATCGGTCTGCTGCTGTCAAGATGTCAACACGGGCACATTCGGAATACGAATTCCACGAAGGCAGTGTGGGACAATTTGGAGAGGCAGCACCAGAAGAAGACGCTGACGACCAAAATGCATTTGCTCAAACGGATCTGCGACATGCACTACCACAATGGTGACAACATCGAAGAGCACCTGATGGAGTTTGAGGATTTGTTCGAGAAGCTGGCTAACGCTGGTACAAAGCTAGACGAGGATCTTCAGGTGGTTTGCCAAATTCGTTCGACACTCTAACGACGACGTTGGAAAACCGGTCCGGCGACGATTTGACGCTGAAATTAGTGAAGGGGAAAATTATCGACGAAGTACATAAGCGGCGGGAATCGTCGGTAGTGGATCCGGTTGTTCTGAAGACGGACGATAAGAAGATGAGTGTTGTATGCTTTTATTGTGAAAACCCGGCCATATGAAGAGAGACTGCACGCTGTGGAAGTGGCAGAAGAACGAAGGTGGTGCCAGCAGTTCTGAAAGGGGTGAAAACAAAGAGAAGAAGATTTCAAAGCAGCAAGCGAAGGCTAAAGTCGCGAAGTCCGAAGTGCAAGGATTCGCATTTGGTGCCAGTGAAAATGCGGTCAAGGACTGGATTGTCGATTCCGGTGCGAGTTCGCACATGTGTGCAAATCGCCAGTTCTTTGTGTCGCTGAGTGAACCACGAGCAGATACGCCGAAATCGGTGACGGTTGCCGATGGCAAGCGAGCAGCGGTGAAAGGTGTCGGATCGTGCATGATTTGTTGCTACGGTGAAGATGGTGACGAAATGGAAATTTCGCTCAGTGAAGTGCTATTTGTTCCTGAACTTGCACGATTGCGAGTGGGGACCGAGTTGCTGCTGTTGCGCTGAGGAGCAAGGGTCTCTATCATCTTCCAATGGTGGAACGAGCGAATGTGGCATCGGATCAGTGTCACAAGAAGGGTTGCATCCATGAGTGGCACAGGAAGTTGGGACATCGTGATGCTCAAGCTATCCTGGATCTCGAGCGGAAGAAATTGGCAACTGGTATTAAGGTAAATAGCTGCTCTATTAATACTACATGTGAACCTTGCTTGCAAGGGAAGATGGCTAGGCTGTCATTTCCCAAGAAGGCGAAGCGGAAGTCGAAGGCGATTTTGAACCTGGTATACAGTGATTTGTGTGGACCGATGAATACGGTCACGCCCGGTGGTCGGCGATATTTTTTAACCTTGATCGATGACTACAGCCGTTATACCTTCGGTTATACCACTCTGTATTTCTTGTCCAAGAAGTCGGAGACGGTGGATGCTATGCGAGATTTCGTGCGCAGCATGAAAACGCAATTCGGTAGGCCGACAAAGATAATCAGGTCTGATCAAGGGGAAGAATACCGTAGCGCAGAGATGGAACGTTTTCTGAAGCAGGAAGGTATACAGCAGCAATTCACGACAGCATACACGCCACAGCAGAACGGAGTCGCTGAGCGCAAGAACCGTTCGCTGGTAGAGATGGCGCGGTGTATGGTCATAGAGTCTGGATTACGCTATCGGTACTGGGCCGAGGCGGTCAGTACAGCCAACTGCTTGCAGAACATGTTGCCCACGAAGCCGGTACAGGAGACGCCCTTCGAGATTTGGTATGGTTCGAAGCCGGACATGAGCTTGCTGCAGGTGTTCGGCACAGAGGCGTACGTTTTTATCCCGAAGGAGAAGCGAACGAAGTTGCAGCCGAAGGCAACGAAAATGACTTTCGTTGGATACTCCCAGCAGCATAAAGCGTGGCGTTTTATTGACTTGAAGACTCCCAAAATTGTTTTCAGTCGAGACGCTCGTTTTTTGAAGTCGAATGAGGATGTCCAGGAAGTCATCGAGGACGAATTGCTTCAGTTACCCCCGTTGCCAGTAAGGCCGAATAGCGGTGAGGAACTGGAAGAGTCGGATTATTCCGATACTGAATCCGAAGTGTCTGGTGAAGAATCGGATGTAGACAGTGACGAAGTTTTACGTGGCTTTGAAGACGAATCTTGCGAAGAAACGATGCGTGGCCTTGAAGATCGGAGTCTCTACGAAGATGCTAATAGTAGTGAAGTGTTCCGCCAGGATGATGAATCTATCTCTGTCCAGGAGGAGTCGACTCGCTTTCACGAGGAGCAATTCGTAGAAACACCTTGTCGTTCTGGAAGGTTAACCAAAGGTGTTCCACCTGAGCGTTACTTGGCAGATGGCAAGATGGTTCAGTGTCGGCAGGAAGAACCTCGCAGCTATCAAGAGGCAGTAAATGGTCTTGAATGTGACCGTTGGAAGGCTGCCATCGATGATGAGCTGAAGTCTCTGAGCGAGAATGGAGCCTGGGAGTTGACAACATTGCCACCAGGAAGCAAGGTAATCGGATGCCGTTGGATCTACAAGAAGAAACAGGATGAGCAAGGTGAAATCATACGGTATAAAGCAAGGTTAGTTGCACAGGGTTTTACTCAGAGGTATGGTCTTGACTACAACGAAGTTTTTGCTCCGGTCGCAAAGCAGGTGACGCTTCGTACACTTCTAACCGTCGCTGGACGTGACGCAATGCAGGTTAGGCACTTTGACGTAAAGACTGCATATTTGAATGGTGATCTGGAGGAGACTATTTACATGCGAGTACCACCCGGACTGCGCGTTGGAAGTAACACTGCTTGTCGGTTGCGTAAGAGTCTATATGGGTTGAGGCAATCAGCAAGAGTTTGGAACCAAAAGCTGAATGATGTTCTGAAGCGACTTGGATTCAAACAGGCGGACGCTGACCCGTGTCTGTACGTACGGAAGAGGAACGGCAACACAGTGTACATCCTGGTGTACGTGGATGCTATGTTACATCCAACAACGAAGAATACGATGGAGTTGTGAAAGCCTTGGAGAACAAGTTCCAGATCACAAAACTTGGTGACGTGCAGTATTTTTTGGGTATAAGAGTGACAAAGCATGTCAACGCCTACTGCTTGGACCAAAAATCGACAAGTTGGTTGCGTAGTTTGGACTTGCGGAAGCTAAGGGATCACAGATTCCAATGGACGTCGGATATTTACAGCAAAAGGAGGAGAATGAGAGGCTTCCGAACAATGAGAAGTTTCAGAGTTTCGGCGGAGGTTTGCTGTATCTATCGGTGAATACTCGGCCGGATATTGCAATCAGTACATCGATTCTTGGAAGGCAGGTGAGCAAACCAACGAATGCGGATTGGACGGAAGCAAAAAGGGTGTTGCGATACCTGAAAGCTACAAGTGATTTGAAGCTGAGACTGGGTTCCAGTGATGAAAAACTTCAAGGGTATGCAGACGCCGATTGGGCCAGAAATGTGAAAGACCGGTAGTCGAATTCGGGCTATCTATTCCGATTGGCTGGTGGTTCGATTTCATGGTGTGCTAGAAAGCAAGCATGTGTGGCACTTTCATCGACTGAAGCGGAGTATATCTCGTTGGCTGAAAGCTGTCAGGAGTTGCTTTGGCTGGAAAAGCTAATGAAGGACTTCGGGGAACCTGTGCAGAAACCGGTGCAAATCTTCGAAGACAACCAAAGCTGCATAAAAATGTTGGACCAGAACGCAGGACTGAAACGTTCAAAGCACGTGGATACCAAATTTCATTTTGTGCGGGATTTGGCGGAGAAACAGAACATAAGTGTAACTTATTGATATACGCGAGAGGATTGATCTTCAATCTATGCGCGATGAGGAGGAGTGATGGCAGCACTGCGCCATTGAGCATCGCGCGTTCATTCAGTCAGTGTAAAAGCAACTGAACAACCATTCATTGCCGTGCAAGCGGATGAATAAAAACCTCACTTGAGTTTGTTGTCTTGACCAGTAAAGACGTGTTTTATTTACTCTTCTACTTCATAGCTAACAAAATGGCATTGTCGGTCATAAGGAACGTTCCCGCAAATTTTCAACCAAATCAAAAAATACAAAAATAAACCGATTTGCGAATTCGTAGGGAATTGCTCTATTACTTCATGCGTGAAGCTAACGATTTACATAGTTGTAGATGCTTAACGTCAAATATCAGACTTATACCACCGACAGACATACAAATTAGTACCATTGTACTCCTTTAATCTAGTACCTCAAAAAGTACAATTTGTGGTACTAGCTTAAAGCAGTACAACCAACAATCAATACGAAACTAACGATTTTAAATTGGCTCACTACTTGACTAGCCTATTGGTCCCAAGCAAACGATTAACGTACCCCATTCTAGTCGAAATTCTAGTACTGCGCAATGTTTGTTTTGATTCGCTATGAAAGTTTGATAGATGAAATGAGGGGTTCGTGGATTTTCCTATGTTTCGAGGGGTGCATCGATTAGCTTGGGACCGAAGATAGTACCAGAGCTGAGCCAAAAAGTTGAGCTCGTTTATTCGGGACCTTCTGGTCTTAGAGTTACCTCTATGGTACAACCAACAATCAATACGAAACTAACGATTTTAAATTGGCTCACTAATAGACTAGCCTATTGGTCCCAAGCAAATCGTTTAACGTACCCCATTCCAGTCAAAATTCTAGTACCACACTATGTTTGTTTTGATTCGCTATGAAAGTTTGACAGATAAAATGAGGGGTTATTGGATTTTCCTATGTTTCGAGGGGTGATTCGACTAGCTATGGTACAACCATAGAGGTAACTCTAAGACCAGAAGCTCCCGAAGAAACGTGCTCAACTTTTTGGCTCAGCTCTGGTACTCGCTTCGGTCCCAAGCTAATCGATGCACCCCTCGAAACATAGGAAAATCCACGAACCCCTAATTTTATCTGTCAAACTTTCATAGCGAATCAAAACAAACATGGTGTAGTACTAGAATGTCGACTAGAATGGGGTACGTTAATCGATTTGCTTGGGATCAATAGGCTAGTCAAGTAGTGAGTCAATTTAAAATCGTTAGTTTCCACCGGTTGGTACAACCATAGAGGTAACTCTAAGACTAGAAGGTACCCAAGAAACGTGCTCAACTTTTTGGCTCAGCTCTGGTACTCTCTTCGGTTCCAAGCTAATCGATTCACCCCTCGAAACATTGGAAACACCAATAACCCCTCATTTTATCTGTCAAACTTTCATAGCGAATCAAAACAAACATTGCGTAGTACTATAATTTCGACTAAAATGGGGTAGGTTAATCGTTTGCTTGGGACCAATAGGCTAGTCAAGTAGCGAGCCAATTTAAAATCGTTAGTTTTGTATTGATTGTTGGTACAACCATAGAGGTAACTCTAAGACTAGAAGGTCCCGAAATAACGTGCTCAACTTTTTGGCTCAGCTCTGGTACTCTCTTCGGTCCTAAGCTAATCGATTCACCCCTCGAAACATAGGAAAAACCAATAACCCCTCATTTTATCTGTCAAACTTTCATAGCGAATCAAAACAAACATAGTGTAGTACTAGAATTTTGACTAGAATGGGGTTCGTTAATCGTTTGCTTGGGACCAATAGGCTAGTCTATTAGTGAGCCAATTTAAAATCGTTAGTTTCGTATTGATTGTTGGTTGTACCATAGAGGTAACTCTAAGACCAGAAGGTCCCGAATAAACGAGCTCAACTTTTTGGCTCAACTCTGACTAGAAGGTCCCGAAATAACGTGCTCAACTTTTTGGCTCAGCCCTGGTACTCTCTTCGGTCCTAAGCTAATCGATTCACCCCTCGAAACATAGGAAAAACCAATAACCCCTCATTTTATCTGTCAAACTTTCATAGCGAATCAAAACAAACATTGCGTAGTTCTAGAATTTTGACTAGAATGGGGTTCGTTAATCGTTTGCTTGGGACAAATAGGCTAGTCAAGTAGTGAGCCAATTTAAAATCGTTAGTTTCGTATTGATTGTTGGTACAACCAACAATCAATACGAAACTTACGATTTTAAATTGGCTCACTACTTGACTAGCCTACTGGTCCCAAGCAAACGATTAACGTACCCCATTCTAGTCGAAATTCTAGTACTACACAATGTTTGTTTTGATTCGCTATGAAAGTTCGACAGATAAAATGAGGGGTTAGTGGATTTTCCTATGTTTCGAGGGGTGAATCGATTAGCTAGGGACCGAAGATAGTACCAGAGCTGAGCCAAAAAGTTGAGCACGTTTCTTCGGGACCTTCTAGTCTTAGAGTTACCTCTATGGTACAACGGTAGTACAACAGTGAACTTTGTATGTCTGTACAAGGTATTAAAGTAGTGCGCTATATTCGCACAATGATGCGCTATAATGTCCGACGTTGTGTTTAACGTACAAAACGAGAGTAAAATCGAATGTCACGTGTGGCGTTTTCCAAAATGGTTACGATAAAGATTTTTTAATGCGAAATTAGTATTTGCAACCTTGCCCTACTACAGACGAATAAACTAATACATACTTTTTTTTCCTTTGATTTGTTTTTTCCGTCGATCTTGTTTTCCGTGCTGAGCACCAATGCTACCGACGTGCCAGGAAGGCAGCTCCCACACCTGGACCCTACCTATGGACCCATCAACTCATGAACCGGGGACCAACGGCTTTACTTCCCATCCGAAGGAAGGCGTGATCAGAGATGTTATGCCTCAGAACATCCCGGCGGCGCCGACTGGGATTGAACCCAGGCCTGCTGGGGTGAGAGGTAATCACGCTTACCACTACACCACCGGCGCCGTTATAATACATACTTACCAATGAATGTATCATGACCTCCATTTCGCTGCTTTTTTCTTGCAATACTAACACCAATGTCATGTTCTGTTGGACACATATGAACAGTTCAACTTTTACCGATTTACTCGTTTCACAATCCGTTAAACACTCTCCGTCACTCGCCGATCCACCAGTAGAAAATATCTTCGATTTCCTACGCTTCGGTTGATATTCCAAAGGTGTCATAGGGTTATTGAAATTACATCCAGGTGTTGTATCCCAGCTTGAAAATCCACTCGATTGTTGATCATTCATAGCCAATATAGTCAGCTTAGACATCAGAGGGGTAAGTTGTAAACCCGATAGCTTTTTGCGACGAATTGGAGAATCGAACATTTTACATGCTTGGGTTGGTTCTGTTCCCTTAAGGTCCAGCGCTTTGAGAGGCAAGTTTAGATCATGTCGATTTTTTGTAGAATCGATACGGATGAGCGAGCCTATTACATTAGCTGTCCTTTCGTTTGTTTCCGGAACTATGTAGTTTTCCACCTTAGGTTGTGTATCACCTTCAATAGCGGAATTTTTTTTCATATCATTATAATGTTGGTCCAGGAACTCTTTAAAAAGACTGTACGATATGGCGCAACCATCGCTATTAAAGATGGGGTAAGCAGGATCAGCAATGGTTCTACAAAAATCCCTGTTTCTGAATTTTTTCATCTTCAATATTACTTTTTCTTCGGAATTAATCTCGTATGGATTATGGCTATCATCAGTTTCCGTTGAACTATCAAACTTACTGATATTAGACATAGAAGATCTAACATGAATAGTTTTGTGTGGATTGCTAATAAAGTTGATGAAGCAGTTATTATCAACCTGTTCCGGTATTTCACTAAGCAGTTTCTGGGTGGCTTTCTCTTCGCATGCCGAATGTGATTTTTCCCGTTTATCTTCTTGTTGATCATCTGATTGATCTTCTATGTTAGTTTCTTCACTCGCCGCACAAATTGATAGCACATTACCGTGGGGTAATACTTTATTTTCTGCCATAGGGGTTGAACAAACGCTGGTTTTACCAATAAAATTTGGAAAGCTATCAGTTTCATCAAAATTAATGGAATTAAACCCAGATTCCGTTATGTCTAGAGATGCTGGGTTTTTGAACAACAAAGGTAAATGCGTTGGCCTACTGAAGGTTGGCTTTCTTTTGTGACTTGGCTTTATCGCTCCAGCTCCATCGTCTAGGTCTTCTTCCGGAATATGTGTAAAAATTAAAGATTTATCCCGTTTTATCAAGGAATGTGCATCTTTCGAAAAAGATTTCTTGCGTACTTGGAATGGAATTATGTCCTTTGCAGTGGAATTGATGAACAAATTATGCGATTGCGATGACGATCGAACAAGCTCTACATATTCATTCACTGGTATGTATGCATTTATGAGGGTTACCCCAATCGGTATATGGTAGTTTGCTGCGATGTATTCCGACGACTTGAGTCGATACAAATCCGATAAAGTGAATATTTTCGTAAGGTTATCTGATAATTGGCTAGCAACAACTCTGTCACAAACAAAAAGAAAAAAAAAATTAGTTATGTAATACCATTTCCACAACACATGATCATCATACTTATTGTGATATAGGATAGTTCCTCCTAGCACACCTTTAGTTTGTTGAAAACTTTGCAATATTTGATTTGTTTCCAAATAAAGGTTACTTGCACTCTAGAATGATGAAAAAACAGATTAGTTCATGCATATAGTTTTCGTAGTAAAATAATCCCACTCCCACTCAGTGGCGTCGCGTCCACATGTGCAACCTGTGCACGACACAGGTGTAAATAATTAAAAAAAAAATGCGTTCAGATTTGTATAGATTTTATGGTCACATTATAGCTGTACTTCTTTACTCCAGACCACAAGTGACCATGAATACACCATTTTATAGTGTGGCTCAATTAAATCGTCGACCTTGGTTTGCTTCAAAATGGATTAAATTCAGTTCGGATGGTCTGACTAATATCGAAGACAACAAATCAAGAAGACTGACAACTCTTCCATTTTCTCATACGAACGCTATGAGACAGGTACAATCGCGTCATCTGCCGCTCAAAGGTAAATGCTTCGAACGAATTTGATAGCAAAGATTACATCCTCAGAAGAAACGTTTGTGTAATTTCTCATTTTTCTATGCTTTGCTACTACAATAGATCAAATTACTGGTCGCAGTGGTACACAGAACAGAGGAAAAAATGCGTTGCTTCCACCTTCGCTCAAACGTGGCGCTACCCGAGCAAAGTTAGAGATCAAATTGAAATCAGAATTTGCTGTTATGATGTAACTTATTTTGAATACTCCATTTGATCTCATTTTGGTTGACTTAACGGTTAACACAGCAAAAATGAAAGCAAAATTGTACACTGTTGAATCAAATGGAAAACTAATTCTGCTCTCAACGAAATCAATTTGATTACTGATTTTGCATTCATAATGTTTGACTGAATACGGGCCTGTCGTAAATGGTTAGCATCCATGCTTCTCACGCTGAACGATTTGAGTTCAAATGTCACCTCGGGCTAGTCACGAATTACCTAAAATGTGTTAAACAAAACAAATAAACAAAAATCGTTAGTTCAACGACAGATGAACTTACAAATTTTAAACAAGAAATTAACAGCAGAACTTCAAGTTAAGTTGTTAAGTTTAAAAAGTATTGACTGCATAATGAACGCACAATATGATATCAGACTTCTGTCGCGACAATTGAAATCAAAATGAGTTTTCATTATGATAGGAACTGCAAACTTTAATATCGATTTGCTTTCATTTTGTTAACCAACTTTGCTCGGGTATTGTATCTGTCGCTTGGATTCTGGCAAAGTTGCCAGTCTTCTTGATATGATGTTTTCGCTAATACCTAATGCATTGTCATTGTCAGCATGTCGATATCACTACCAGCGAGCTTTTTTGGGTGGCGGGTGGCAAGTTTGTGAATGCTCGCATCACTTTTCAAATAGACCAATGTAACAAATGTAAACAAATCGAGCTAAGCGATACAAACTATTGCTCTTCTATCATTGTATGTGATACAAAAACATCCATCCAAATTTACTTTCATTTATTTAAAATAATCATTGATCAAAAATTATCCAATGTACAGTTTGAAATGATGAGTATATGATTGTTACTTCGGTCATTCGGACTGCCTAACATGATTGGTGCTCATTTTCCAAAGGCGGGGCCAATCTAAAGTTAGGTACTATACTCTGAAATCTGTGAAAGGGAATCTAGTATCATGTAGAGAAAACGTCCAATGTAACACTCATTGATTATGTCATTGAGAAAAATCGTCCAATGTAACATGTCCGATGTACAACTCGACTTGTCAAAAAGTCCTATGTGGTTTTTTCTATGTTGTAGCATGAAATTCATAGTAAAATTGTGATTTTACAGTTTCTTCTGAATTTTCAACGTTATTATACACTGACGACATTAAAAATAGCATTGCAAAATGTATTGTTTTTAAACAGTTAAAATAATAATCTGTCGAACTTCAACTTCGATTTTCTCAAAATGTTGGATATGTTACATTGGTCTATTTGAAAAGTGACGCGAGAATGGTCAAATGCCTGATGTAAGCCAAGCAGACCTTCTATCACCTCTTGAAACATACCCCAAATTTTCCACAATACATGGCGGTTTGCACCACTACACAGCAACAAGAAAAGTAATATCGATCAATGTAATTCAAGCTGATGTATGAAATAATGATGTTATAGCAAAAAGCAGATACAATATTACTTCAATGGATGTAATTTTGTTCGCAAAATCGATGTACATCGTACAACGTTATATTACACAACCGATGGATTGACCTGGTTGCAGCAGTTTGGATGTAATATTCAACAACTTTTTTTTTCTGTGTAGTTGTAATTGAAACTTTCAGCAGTCACGCGTCAAACGGGAGCAACACGGAAACAGCAGTCTGGTTCGCTTTGGACGTGTACCATACTTGCGACCGGTTTGAATGTGTGAGTTTAAATTAGAAGAACATTTGTGATGTATGGGTGCCTAAAGCGTGTATTTTTCGCTGTGCACTTGGATATCTGATTGGCGTTGACGGCGACTCTGTAGCTCTTTACTCCTATGGTAAAATCTATAAGCAAACATCAGACTGTTCGTGAAACATACCGGACTTCGTACTATCCTTTCACTCCACCAAAAAATCCCATAAGAAACTGTCAATCTATTCTAGAAGAGACAATTTTTTGACGGTGCCGTCAACGCCAATTGCTGGCGTAATGGAGAAAGAGAGCGCAAAAGCCCGCTCTCATTCTCTTGTCAGTTGTAAATCTCTCAATTACCGATGGTTGCACCGGTGCGCCTGTCAAAACTTATGAGCTTCCCATGGTTCACTCTGATAGTGTTGTTCTTATGAATAAAGAGTTTTTTTTCCTTGATTTGTTTTCCGTCGATCTTGTTTTCCGTGCTGAGCACCAACGCTAAAGACGCCAGGGAGGCAGCTACCACGCCTGGATCCTACCTATCGATCCATCAACTCATGAACCGGGGACCAACGGCTTTACTTCCCTTCCGAAGGAAGGCGTGATCAGAGATGTTATGCCTCAGAACATCCCGGCGGCGCCGACTGGGATCGAACCCAGGCCTTTTGGGGTGAGAGGTGATCACGCTTACCACTACACCACCGGCACCGCTGAATAAAGAGTTGATTATTTCAAGTTTGCTACCCAGGGGCATGCTTGGCATACATAGTTGTACACACCAACTGCTCATTTGTTAATAACTTTTCACTCAGTTGTTGAAATTTTAAAGTAATTGATAGATTAGGATCATAGTTTACTATAAACATGCAAAGAGTAGGTGAATCTTATCATTTGAATCATCACCAATGATTTATGCAACGTAAAATCAAATACAGTTTATTACTAGAATTGAAATCACCTTTTTTTACATATCTATAAAAAGCCTAAACTCTATTCTATCGACTGCTTCAAAGAGAACTATGTTTCGTCAACTCTGTGCAAAGTTATTAGCAAATGAGCAGTTCGTGAGCAAAACTGTGTATGCCAAGCATGCCCAGGGGAATTCATGAATTTTCTCTAGATTTTGACACTGTTTTGTATCAAAAAATGTTTTCGGAAGTGTTTGACGGATATTCTTCATTACACTTCAGTCGAAAGATTTAGTCTTGTGATAATAAAGAGAGTTATCTAAGTTTTGCAATTCTCCTAATACTTGCATGTTGAACATGCAAAAATTAACTTTTCTTTTTTTTTCAATGCTTGACCAAAACAATCATTGAATACGTGGATAGGGTATTACATTGCTTTGCATAAAATCACTATTAGTATCACAATTTGTTTGAACCAATTATAAACATATTTGATGGGATGTTGGTGAAATGTCTCGTTTTTAAATATGGTGATTGCAAATGTGTTTGTGTAACAACTATGTATGTATGTACAACTATGCTACTTGCTGTTCTGACTCTGTATGATAATAATAAGATGGAATAGTGTGCACATTTTTTTCTGAGAGAAGTGTGTTCAGTCCATTGTAATTTGGTATAAAACCTTCTAGATCGTCAAAAAAATTGCAATATATACAAAATAATTTTCTCTGAAAACGATGATTGAAAAGTTACAACTGTTATTGTGTGTGCACTTTTTTCGGAGACAATTCTAAACGGTTTATTTTGCTTCAGAGATAAACTAGCCTAAGGCTAAAAATCTTTTAAATAAAGTTAAAAAAAAATTATTTTGCTTCAACCACAAAGTCAAAAAGTTAAATAATTTTATTTTGCACCCAAAATTTCTGAAAGTTAAACAGCACATTGAAAAAAAAAATGCAATATTTTTCCAAGAAATAAGCAAAGCTCCACGAATCAATAGCAAGAAAACTAAACGAATTTCCTTACATAACCATTGATTTCAATGTTAAAAGTGTAAAGATTTGTTTAGAGAGCCGTTGTTCTGTTGCGTGTAATTAAGGTGCGTTCCATTAATTTCGCATGAAACAAATGTTTTATGCGATTATGAAATCAGCTTCCACAAATCACACAATAATGAAATTGCTACTCCTTGATTGCTGCGCTACAACAAACAGGGAGTAGCAATTTCATTTATGTATGTTTCGTGAAAACTGACATTTGTGCTCTTAAAATTTCACACTAAGGCTTCCTTAGAGTATCAACATATGAAGATTCTTTTTTTTTGTATTTGTAAGTGACAAGAAGAGGTTCTTTAGTTTATATTTGACACATAAAACCGACGTACGTGATTTTATCATATACCGTAAGTGGGGGTAACATTGGGCCAAAAATTAAACATGTTTAGTTTTGAAAATATCTGGACTATATAGAAAATGATGACTAAATCATGTTGCTTGCAATCCTGGGGTAAAGCGTATATAACATTATCATGTTGAAGTAATGAAATTGGGTTGTTAGCGGAATGCTTAAATAAAACAGCAAAAAAAGGTTATCTTCCATTTAATTCCACTTAATTAATTTTGGTATCCATGACAGATACGTATTTCGACTACAATGTGCAGTCTTCATCAGTGTCATTCCCACTAAGTACTCATCCCCTAGGTATAAAAGTCAAGATCACAGGTATATAAATGAAACTACAATGTGCAAAACCAAACCAAACAAACCAAAGATTTAAGTAAGCTAAAGGAGAAAAATCTATTCAACTCTCTAATAAGGAAAATCCCAAAGGCTTGGTAGCTATCATAATGAAGTAATGAAATTGGGTTGTTAGCGGAATGCTTAAATAAAACAGCAAAAAATGTTATCTTCCATTTAATTCCACTTAATTAATTTTGGTATCAGATGACAGATACGTACTTCGACTACAATGTGCAGTCTTCATCAGTGTCATTCCCACTAAAGAACTTATCAAAATCTAACCCCCTTAAGTACTCATCCCCTAGGTGTTGAATCGGAACCTACCTAACTAATTAAAACCAAAGATTTAAGTAAGCTAAAGGAGAAAAATGTATTCAACTCTCTAATAAGGAAAATCCCAAAGGCTTGGTAGCCATCATAATAAATTAATGAAATTGGGTTGTTAGCGGAATGCTTAAATAAAACAGCAAAAAAATGTTATCTTCCATTTAATTCCACTTAATTAATTTTGGTATCCATGACTGATACGTATTTCGACTACAATGTGCAGTCTTCATCAGTGTCATTCCCACTAAAGAACTTATCAAAATCTAACCCCCTTAAGTACTCATCCCCTAGGTATAAAAGTCAAGATCACAGGTATATAAATGAAACTACAATGTGTTGAATCGGAACCTACCTAACTAATTAAAACCAAAGATTTATGTAAGCTTATTACCACTACCTACTTCTCTCCCTTCCGTTCTCAGAATTCGTCGATTCGGTGTCTCTCGTTGTGTTTTCTGCTGAGACTGAGCAATATTCGATACCGCGAAACATCTCCGCAGTTATGTTTTCTTTTGGCGCAGGAGATGAGCGGTAATCGAAAGTTAAGAATGTAGCTCAACATTTACAATAACATTCTACCAAATTTTCATGTGCGTAGTCCACTGCAACAGCCGAACGTACGAACTAATAGGGTGACCATAGCGCATTTTAAGAAAACGTCACAAGTTTTTATGGCTGTTTTAAATCAATAATTACGAAGAAACCATAAAGCCTACAAGGTTACTACAAAAGACACAAATCTAGGGAACTGCATGGAGAATGTTTTGTAGAACAACTAAATAAACAGAAATGAAAATTTTCAACTTAAAAACACTAAAATGTATGAAATTTCACCAGTTTTTTTGGTACTTTCAACATTCTTTTCAATTTTAATGTATGATAATTAACTTTAATCGAGTTCTTTACTAAAGAGCTTTGATAGCTAAGACTTGAATCTTTCATTTGGTATGTTGAAATCAGAAAACCACATTAAGATTAAAAAAATATAGCTAACCAAAGTTGGAAATAAAAAAAAAACATAAAATGTTGAATAACTCACTTAGCAGTCATTTCCGACCCCATGTTTCATGGGGATTTTTTCATAACTTTAGGAGCCCTATCTACCCTGAAAATATGTAAAACCCGGAACCAAACATCCTGTATTGATATTGCTAGTAAAATTTTAAATTATTTTGCTATTCCCTTCAACATTTCTCCATAACATTTATGATTTTTTCTGCAGAAAACTCCAGAAATTCTCAAGTCAAAAAATTTGGCATTCACTTTACGATTTCCTCAGCATTCTTAAACATTTTCAAAAGAATTCACTTCAACTTTTACTGTTCTTTTTAAAATTCCTTCGGCATGTTCAACAGAATGTTCTTGTTTTATTATAAATTCTCCTCAAAGTATGCTCCCAAATATCCTAAAAATATAGGATTAATTTATTAATATTCAATTTAGAAACTTTCTTGGAACTCTTCATAGGATACATTAGTCATGCATTTTTCTCAAGTGTATCTCATAATTTTCAACAATGAAACATTGTAGAATAATTTCTTTTTAGTAGGATCTGGTTAAAGATAGCCAATGGTCATTCAGAATTTAACTCGACATTGCAGGTGTTTCTATGTGTCTTAATAATGAGGATTCTTTAAATGCTAATGCCAATTTAATTCTGAGGGGTGGAAACATTGATCCAATCTTCCTTGAATATCTACAATGCTTCCTTTTTTCCTTGATTTGTTTTCCGTCGATCTTGTTTTCCGTGCTGAGCACCAATGCTACCGACGCCAGGGGGGCAGCTCCCACACCTGGACCCTACCTATCGACTCATCAACTCATAAACCGGGGACCAACGGCTTTACTTCTACAATGCTTCCTTATCTTCACTTCTTGTAAGTTTATGAAATAATAAGTAATCTAACAAAGGATAGTATATTTTTGAAATAAAATATTTATCAATTTTCTCTATAATTTTTGTTAGCCAAAGCTCTCAAGTTCAACCACTTAAAAAAGGTGTGTTCAATGTATGTTTTAATAATAATATCTTAACACTTTAAAAGACCTTGAAGATTTTTAGTAATTCAAAAGTTTTATGTTAATTAACGATCATTTTAAGCACCTGCAGGCTACAATTAAAATTTTAACACTGTTAACTGTAAACCTATAAACGCTTCAAATGACCTCTGATGGCTTGTATAGAAGATTACTATTCTTGTAAAGCACAGATTATTTGAATCATGGGAACAAATATGTTCTGCACAATTTTGGACATTTAATTCGAAAACCACGCTTAATTCATTCTCTGTCTCACGTAAATCAATACGACCCTAAGTTATGAGACGCCCCTTTTTGGTTGGCTGACACCCCACTAATGAAGAAGTATGCGAACGCCTGGTATCACAATCTAATATTTTTCTGACAAAATAGAGATTGAAAGCTATAGGATAGCGTATAAAAAATATATGCAGATCTTTATTTATTTTATAATACATAAATTGACTTAGTACCTCCATTACTGACTCACCCACCCTATACATATATTCGTAAATTAGTTGGTGGTATGATTTTTATTAAAAGTGAAAACATAGTTCCTATACGGGGCCTCACATATTCTAGGGGTGGTTAAACTATTCTAAGGATGTCCCCTCGCCCCCATACATAGTTACGCCAATATGTGTAGGTGAAAAGTATAACTACCCTACACTCAAAAAATTCCACACGTTTGATAGAAGTGTTTAAACACTTGATTTTTTAAATGTACAATCAGTAATCACAATTACTTTAAGTGTATTTCACCTTGGTTCAATATGTTATACACGTTAATTTAAAGTGTTTCAAACTTTGAAATGTTGAAAATCTTTCACTATCTATTCAAGTGTATTGCACATTGAATCACACTACTGTTCAAAACAGATGGGTTTAAAGTGTTTTGCATTTCAATGCGATGTAAATTGCTTGCTCAGAAGTCGGTAAATCAGAAGTCGGTAAATCAGAAGTCGATAAAGTAGAATATTGTAGAATATTGAACTATTATGTGCAAAGCTATCGATATCCCCAAATGAGACACATAGAATCCAAGTGTGTCACAATTCAAATCCATAGTGTTCAGGCATGATTCATAGCATAAGATTCACACATGAAATGGATGTGTTTCACAATAAGCGCAAAATTAAGTGTGAGACACATGATGATGTCGTGTGGAAATTTTTGAGTGTATAGTTTTGCAGACTTTTTACTCAATACTTACCTTCGGGATCTTAAGGCTCGAAACGTTTTGAAAAATGTTTCCATTGAATTGTAACAATGGTAAGTAGCTTTCCATTATGCTGAACATTTTGTCTACAAACTGTTTTTCATGCTCTGTGGAAATAAACTTCTCGTAAATTGAAACTATGTCGCAGTGATACATTTGTATTAGTATGTAGAGAAAATTTGCCCGATGCTCCAGAACTGTTTCCGACATGTTTCGATCTGATCCAACAGCCTGAAAAATAGTGAAAAATAAGTAAAAAAATAAGAATAAAGTACACTCAACAAATTTTAAAATAAGTATATTAAAAGTTACACTAAATCGCAAATCTCCTGACTGAAGCATAGCTTGGTATAAAGCGAGGGGTTCCTACCAGCATTGATTACCGATCAGTGCTTGTGAAATTACCACGAACTACTGTGAATATTATACAATTATTGAGAATTATTTTGTTATTGCGCATTTCACATCAAACTGAACTAATAAGCGCGTTTTCAGTATTTACTGATTTACAATCTCAGGAATATGAGGCAAATATGCCAACAACACCGAAGCGACAGCTCATAGAAGCTACATTCAAATTCTTGACCAAAACGCCATATTTAAAATATGTTAAACACTACCGCCATCTAGTCATATACATATATATACAGCCATTCCATAGCAAAACCACAGACAAACAGACATATTTACCTCTTAGAAGAAAATTCTTCAAAAAATATCGTCAGGCGTATTTTGCATGCGCACTAGCACCATCTATCATCCACATTCCCAACCAATGATTTGCAACCGGAGCATCCCTCGTGCATGCAATTTTTTCACTAGTTGCTTTTCCCACGTTCTGTCAACGCATCAGCTGTGTTGAATAAAAACAAAACAGATGGATGTCAGTGATGTCGGTTCTACGAAATTTTCTGAAGATCTATAGAATTGATTGAATTCTGCAGAAATACGGATCGGTAGGAAACATTCTTAGAAGCTAAGACTTTTTTTAGGGATTTGTTTTAGTGTGCTTTTTCTTTTGCTGGAAACAAGTGTTTAAACAAGGTAATGCATCACTTATTAGTGCTCTTTCTACCACCGCTCATCGCTTCATTATTTGCACAGAAGGAGAAAAATAATATGTATCAATCAATAATATTCATGGTAAAGTATTGAACATCTATAACTGGTAAAAATTGATAGAATATTACAGTCATCAACATGATTTGTTCTTGAATTCTGTGTACATCGTACAACGTAATATTAGGAACGGAATGAACAGTGTGCAACAGTTTTGATGTAATATTCAACAACTTTTTTTTCTATATTCGTCAGATTATGTATGCGTCTCCAGTAGGATGCCTTGACCACTTATCATTTTCAAGAGCTGACATCTACTAACTAGACGTGAAAAATAACTGGCATCACTGATAAGTTCGAAATGTGGTGGCTTTCTCAATGCTTCAGTGGTGCCACCATGACAAATGCAAGCACATTCCTAACTAAAAGATTATTTGCGATGAATGTGATTGTGAGTGTTATGTCTGTTTGTCTGTGGCAAAAAGATGTAGTGGTTCTCAGAATTTCATAAAAATTGGCAGTTTTGTTCCTTATCGAAATAATATTAGACCCATATTTTTTTATTTTCTTATTAGGGTGACCATTTTCCTGTTAGGGTGGTCAAAAACAAAATCGATTTTTTTCTATTTTTTTCCAAAAAAGGCATTTTTTTTAAATCATAACTTTTGAACCATTGAACCGATTTGAATGATATAAATATCAAATGAAAGGTTATTAAAAATACTTTTCAGAAGAAATGTAAAAATTTCGAAAATTGGAGTTTTGTATAGAATAACTTTGAATGTATTTATTTTTATGGTTTTCATGGGTTGTACACAATGGGCTTAACACGTTTTTATATTTTTTTTAAATTTAGGGATTTCTACACAACATATCAAAAAATCAACGATGTATTTTTCTTCGTTTTTGAGTTACGATTTTTGGGAATTATCTTGTTTAGAAATTTCGCTCATTACTCCAATACGACTAGATTACCCTGTGTATACATTGTAGACATAAAACATGCTTAAAGATACTTTCAAAGTTTCACAAAATGTTCTTCTTCTGAGAACGAGAATCGTTTCAAAATAATATAATTTCCATTTTCTGGCCTAAAACTATGATATGACTGTGTTCCGGAAATTTGTTTGACACGATTATAACGGGTTTTAAGTTTTATTTCCATCGCTTTATGATCTGCGTCTGAAAAAAGCCATAGTGCATTTTTGAATCGATTTTAGAAATTGCCCATGTAATGAGATGACCCTGCAAACTTGCTTTAGCAGCATTTTGTTTCAAGACTCCTCCCAAAGCATCACATGGACCTTTACCGTGGCATGTGGCGAAAAAGTTCCACTCCGCTGTCATCTTATTTTTGTACTGACTGCCTGATCCATCTGAGAAAAAGTGAATTTTCTTAAGGCTGGGTATCTTACTCTTGATGAAATTTAAATAATTAACTACGAATAATCGAACTAAAACATGGTTGTTAAACTCCGCGATTGCAGTGAAACTAGTAAACATTAAATCTTTGGTATGATCATCTCTATAATAAATAGCAAATGGATGTATAGTGCACTGTGCACCTTGCACAGCGTCTTGTACAACATATGAAAAGTTTTCAGAAAAATCACATATCCCCTACATTCCGTTACTTTCAAGTTACTTTTGACATATTTCAAGTATTAACCTTGTTGTTCAGCTATGAAATTATGTGGAACTTTTCCAAAAACATGTCTATAAACTCTTGAGTTTCCAACTCCACTAAATCCATGACGCCATTGTTTCAATTTTAAGGATTCCACATTGCCATCGGTCAGGATAGTAACCATTTCTGAAGTCAAATTTTGTATACCACACATTTCTAACCAACACTGTTCTGTGGGGTTGGTGCAAAGAATTAAAAAAAAAAAACAAGTCATGGTATGCTTTCACATCAGCTGGAAGTGACTTTTATCCATTTCGTTTATTTGGAAGGCTCAATCGCGTTAGCTTTACGGAGCCGATAATTCATTGTTTACTGTTTGTAACAAAATTCACTTAATTCTATGTCTAGTAGGAGTTGGGCCGATTACTCGCGGCTTACTCGAGGTTAGAGGGGTACATTGTTGAAGGATAGGATCAGGGGAAGAGCTTGGGGTAGGGTTTCGTTGTCTCATCAGAGCGTTGTCGCCAGTATGAATGGTAGTGCTGTTCTAGCTTCGTCTGGAGTTCGACCGGCTATGGTGACCAGTGGGCGACGATGAGAATCATCGAGACGGGGGGACAAGACAAATAAAAACTAATAAAGAGAGACAAAAGACAAAGGAATTAAATTCTTATACTAGACATTTGAAGAAACACATAAACGGACTGCATATAGCAGAGATCACGGGTTGCCAACACGTCTCTGATAGGAACATAGGGTTGTCTTCCTTGGGCCTCGAGGGTATTCAAAAGTCGCTCTCTGGCGGCGTCGTTATCCGTACATTGCCAAACTGCGTGTTCGATGTCATCGTAACCGTTTCCACACCGACAGATGTTGCTGTCCACGAGGTTTATTCTATTGAGATGAGCATCTAGCGAGTAGTGGTTGGACATAAGTCTACTCATCACCCGAATGAAGTCACGACTTAAGCCCAAGCCTTTAAACCACGCTCTCGAAGAAACATTAGGAATAATTGAATGTAACCACCGTCCAAGATTTCCAGTGTCCCAATCGGTTTGCCAACTCGAAAGGATACTCTGACGCACTAAATGGTAAAATTCATCGTGTGAAATTTGCCTGTCATATAATTCGCCTTCATGCGCGCCCACCTTTGCGAGAGAGTCCGCCTTCTCATTGCCTGGGATTGAGCAATGTGAGGGGACCCATACAAAGGTAATCATATATGATCTTTCGACCAGTACACTCATCTGCTCCCTTACCTTTGAAAGGAAATAAGATGAGTGCCTACCTTGTTTCATCGACCGAATAGCCTCAATCGAACTGAGACTATCCGAGAAGATGAAGTAATGGTCTGTGGGCATATTGGAAATCATCCCCAATGCGAAGTTGATTGCTGCCAGCTCAGCAACAAAAACGGAACAAGGTTCCTGAAGTTTGCGGAAGGCGCTAGAGTTTTCATTGAAGACACCGAAGCTAGTGGATCCATTGAGACGGGACCCGTCTGTAAAATATCTTTTCATGCAATTGACTTGTTGGTACTTTTCAGTAAAAATACGTGGGATAATAATAGATCGAAGTTGATCGGGAATCCCATGAGTTGCTTGTTTCATGGTGAGATCATATTCAATTGAGGAACTGCGATTGGTGAAGTGAACACGGTCTGGAGTATAACAAGGAAGACACATATCCGACGATATGTAATGGTGGTAGATTCTCATAAATTGAGATTGTGTGTTCAGCCCAAGAATTTCTTCAAAATTTGCAATTATAAGTGTGTTTGTCACTCCGCAGTTGATTAGTATTCTGAGAGAGAGCTCCCAGAAACGGTTTTGGAGGGGTGTTACTCCTGCCAGAACCTCGAGACTCATGTTATGCGCAGACAACGATATTGAATTCGTTCCAATTTTATTAGGTGACTTTTTCTTGCCGAGAGAAAGCAGAAAGAGCCGTACTCTAGAACAGAGAGAATAGTTGTTTTATAAAGCGTTATGAGGTCTCCCGGATGAGCACCCCACCATGTGCCGCAAATTGAACGGAGAAAGTTGATCCTCTGCTGACATTTTTGCTTCAAATACGTAATATGGGTATTCCAAGTGCACTTTGAATCAAACCAGATCCCAAGGTAGTTGAAAGACAATGATTGGGTAATGTTTCTGCCCAAAAGATTAAGCTGCATTTGGGCTGGGTACCGCTTTCGAGTAAACACTACCAGTTCAGTTTTCTGCGGCGAGAATTCGATCCCTAGATTCCTAGCCCAAGAAGACAAGTTATCTAAGGAATTTTGCAATGGTCCTTGCAAGTCCACGGCATGTGGACCTCTTACGGAAACCACACCGTCATCTGCAAGTTGTCTTAGCGTGCATTGTTCTGCCAAACAGTTGTTGATATCTTTGACATAAAAGTTATAAAGAAGAGGGCTGAGACATGAGCCTTGGGGCAGGCCCATGTAACTAATTCTGGAAGTTGTCAGTTGTCCAAGAGAAAAGTTCATTTGCTTTTCTGACAACAAATTGAACAAGAAATTATTTAAAATTCCAGAAAGTCCACATCTGTGCAGATTGTCTGACAGAATTTCAATGGAAACTGAATCAAAAGCCCCCTTAATGTCCAAGAATACTGAAGCCAATTGCTCCTTGTGCGCAAAGGCCAGTTGAATATCCGTGGAAAGCAGCGCTAGACAATCGTTTGTTCCTTTGCTCTTGCGGAAACCAAACTGTGTATTTGATAGTAATTTATTTGATTCGACCCAGTGATCGAGTCTCCGAAGGATCATTTTCTCCAACAATTTCCTAATGCACGAAAGCATAGCAATCGGACGGTATGAGTTATGGTCAGACGCTGGTTTGCCAGGTTTTTTAATGGCTATTACTTTGACCTGTCTCCATTCAGGCGGTACAATGTTGTTTTCTAGTAAGGAATTGAATAAGTCTAGCAAGCGTCTTTTAGCGATATCTGGGAGATTTTTCAGAAGATTGAATTTAATCATATCGCTTCCCGGTGAGGAGTTGTTCGATGAAAGAAGAGCCATGGAGAATTCCAGCATTGTGAATGGTCTATCCAGAGAGCTGCCGCTCGGAGACGCTTCTCGAAGAATGTGTTGTGCTGGACAGACCTTTTTAGCGAAATCGAATATCCACCGGTTTGAGTATTCTTCACTCTCATTGAAAGATGAGCGGTTACGCATGTTGCGAGCCACCCTCCACAAGGTTTGAGGTTTCTCGTGAGAGTCCCTCGACGAAATTGCGCCAATAACCGCGTTTTTTTGATTTGATTAGTTGTTTCAGCTTTGTCTCAAGCTTTGAATATTCCTCGAAGTATGTGGAGGTTTTGTGTCTACGAAAAGCTTTGAAAGCATCAGATTTTTCTAAATACAATTTTGTGCATTTTTCGTCCCATCCAGGTGTGGCTGGTCTCCTTTTAAAGGATGTACTTGGAACTTTTCTTTTTTGTGCTTCCAGAGAGCTTTTGTATATCAAATCGGTAAGGAACCGATATTCTTCCAATGGTGGAAGTTTATCTATCGATTCGACACCGATTGTCACCGCCGTTGCATATTTCTGCCAGTCGATGTTCCTTGTAAGATCAAATGGAACACGAGATGGTTCTGCAGAGTGAGGGCCACACTTTATTGAAATGATGATTGGCAAATGAGCGCTACCATGGGGATCATTGATAACCTTCCACTGACAATCCAATGATAGCGATCTTGAACACAAAGATATGTCGAGTCGGCTTTCTCGAGCCGGAGGTTTTGCTATACGTGTCGCTTCACCAGTGTTCAAAATAGTTCTTGATTGTTAGAAAGAACCGGAACAGCAAAGTTTAAAAGTAGAATGGATTTTATTTAACGACTAGCTTGAGTGGAGTCTTGAACAGGAATGAAAAGTCCTTCACCGTTGTTTATTTAAGAAAACTTAGGTTGCTAGGGGTGACGTTCGGTCTCCAAGGAGGTGATCAGCACACTGCGTTACCGATTTACTCCAACACCCCCCCTGAATCGGTCAGTCCTAGGAGGGTCCTCAGTTCGCGGAAACGTCCAGGTTCCAGGGGCTTGGTGAACGTGTCCGCTATTTGGTTTGCTGTATCAATTGCTTCGATTTGAAGTCTTCCTTGTGCCACATGGTCGCGCAAAAAATGGTGCTTTACATCGATGTGCTTGACACGCTTGCTTTCGGTGTTTGTGGCCATTGCAATGCACCCACGGTTGTCTTCGTACACCTTGAATGCCGTGTCCGGTCGAACTTGCTTCAGGTCTTCAAGGATTCCGTGCAGCCACAGCCCTTCGGAGGCCGCGGCACTTAAAGCTGCATACTCGGCTTCACACGACGACAGTGCAACGGTTTGTTGCTTGCGGCTTGCCCAAGACACGGTGTTCCCAAAGACCTTAAAGACGAAGCCACTAACGGATTTCCTATCCTCAGCATCCGATGCCCAGTCAGCGTCTGCGTACCCGACAAGTGCCTCGGCGTCGTCGTTTTGCTTGTACTGGAGCTTCAAGTTCTTCGTTCCCTTCACGTAACGGACCACTCTCTTCAGGGCTTGCCAGTGGGCCTCATCAGGTTGAACTTGGAAGCGCCCTAGGTATCCAACAGCGTAGCATATGTCCGGTCGAACACACAGCATCGTATACATCAGGCTGCCCAGCAATTGACGGTATGGATGCGACACAGGATTCGCAGCTTGTGGTGGCAGGAAACAGCCTTTCTCCATTGGGGTTTTGACATGGTTACAGTCTTGCATGCCGAACTTCGTCAGCACACGGTCCACAGCAGCTTCTTGCGCCAGGTACATGCATCCGGTGGCGCGGTCGTATCGGATCTTCATTCCAAGGAAATGATTAACCACGCCGCAATCCGTCATCTGGAGCTTCTTGGAAAGAGCACGCTTGATCTCCTTCACCAGGTCCAGTCGATCGCCAGCAATGAGCAAATCGTCCACGTAGATGATTATGTATACCCCTCCCTCGATCGTCGATCCTGGTATATAGACAGTAATCATGCCGGGAACGGGTAAAGCCGAAATCCAGTAGAAGGTCGTTTAGCTTGTTGTTCCAACAGCGGGGGCTTTGCTTGAGTCCGTACAGCGATCGATCCAGCTTGCAAACGAAGTTCGGCGGTGCTGCAACTCCTTCGGGTATGGCCATGTAGACGTCTTCTTCAAGCTCACCGTAGAGGAATGCGGTCTTCACATCGAGTTGGTGAACGTGCATCCTTCGGTGGGTTGCTACAGCAAGAACGGTGCGTATCGTGGCTAACTTTGCTACGGGGGAATATGTTTCGTTGTAGTTGACTCCGGGCTTCTGTTGGAATCCCTTCGCCACCAAGCGCGCCTTGTAACGGATCGGTTCGCCATGCTCGTCCGGCTTGATTCGGAAACCCATTTCGATTTGAGCGGAACCACACCAGCAGGGCATCTCACCAATCGCCAAGCATGGTTGTCCGCTAGCGACTGCAGTTCCTCACGGACCGCTTGCTGCCAAAGAGCTTCGTCGGCTCGTCCAGCGATCTCCTTGTACGCCTCCGGGATATCGAAGATCGAACGCTCGGCCTCATCTCGTCCAACGGAACCGTCAAATAGTACATCGGAAACGTTATGGGGAACATCTGCAGAATGGGATTGCGCGGCAGTGAAAATTTTTCCAACCAGAAATTCTTTCAACTTACCGGGGAGTCTGCGCTCCCGTTCGCTGCGCCTCGGGGTTTCCATTTCGAGGTTTGAACCACGGTCTAGTTGCGAAGGGAGCGCTCCGGTTTCTTCAACACCGTCGTCTTCAACCTCGCCTTCTTCATCATCAGTCAGGATGTCGTCATGTTGAGCCACCAGCGGCTCATCGGGTTGAACGGACTGTTCAGGGGTTTGCACGTCTTCCTCATCTTGATCCTCGAACTCGTACGGAGCAACAACCAAAGGAGTTTCGTCACGGATCTGGGTGGCAAACGGAAAACTGTTTTCATCGAACTTGACATCTCTGGCTAGGAATAACTGCTTCTTCTCTTTGTTCCACAGGCGGTAGGCGTTCGGCGCATAGCCGATCATCACAGCAGGCTTGCTTTTCGGATCCAGTTTCTTCCTCTGTACCGTGGACACCCAAGCAAATGCTTTACAGCCGAACACACGTAGTTTACTAACGTCCGGCTTGTGACCAGTCCACATTTCCGCAGGAGTCTTCCAATCAGATACCGCGATGGTTGGACTTCTGTTCGTCAGGTATACCGCCGCTAGAACCGCTTCATTCCACAGATTCTTCGGAGTTGGGGCTTCAATCAGCATCGCACGCACCTTTTCGACGATTGTCCGATTGAACCGTTCGGACACTCCATTCTGCTGTGGTGTGTACGCTGCGGTTGGCTCGACTTGGATCCCCTTGGAAACGTACCAATCACGCTGGTCATTGGAGCAATACTCGCGCCCTTGGTCGACAGTCAGCTTCGAAATCGAATGTCCCAGAGCGGCACTCGCCATGGCCTCGTACTCTCGAAACTTCTGGAACACCTCGGACTTCTTCTTGATGGGATATACTACTGCAAAGTGCGTGTAATCATCAATAAAGGTGACGAAGTACCGAGAATCATCCCAAGCCGCTGGTGTAATTGGACCGCACACATCGGAGTGCACTCGTTCTAGAGGTCTTGTAGCACGGACTCTAGTACCCGTGAATGGTTCTCGGCACTGCTTTCCGAGAACACAAACATCACAAAAATCCAATTTATCTGGTTTCTCGGGAATACCTGTTACCATGCCATGCTTCGCGAGTGTCTGCAAACTCTTGCTCCCCAAATGAGCCAGTCGACGATGCCACAGGTTACCAGTCACAGCTCCACACATGTTGGCCGCCACCGTATCGACACGGAGATCGAGCTCGTAAAAATCGCCCCGCATGGGACATCTCGCAATCAGGTCACGACCTTGCTTCATGATCGCTTCCTTTTTCGTGAATGTGACATCAAGATCCGCTTTTGCCATCTTCTTCACAGATAGCAAGTTCGCTCGAAGATCTGGTACGAAGAGGACGTTCTTCAAGCTGATATAGTTACCTTCCTTGTTGACGCCGTTGATCGTGCCACTGTGCCGGGAAATCAGGGATTGATCATCCTTCGCCACGTTTATGACGACAGGGTGCTTCAGCTTCGTGAGGTCGGCGAAACAGTGCTTCACATTCACAAGGTGGTCCGAGGCTCCGGAATCCAGCTTAAAGGAAACTGCTCCCTCGTCCTTTGTTTGGGAGCATATCCCGGTCATAAAAGCCACCGCCTTACCTCCAGCAGCAGCGTTAGCTTCAGCGCGCCCATCTGTCTTCAACTTCACACGACAGTCCTTGGCCTTGTGCCCCTTCTTCTGGCAACGGTTACACTTTCCGGTGAACTTACCAGGCTTCTGCTTCGATCCTTGGAATGCTGCAGGTTTCTCTTGGCAGGAATCCGCTGCCCGGTCGGTTTTCTTGAGCTCCTCGGCAAGAAGGCGCTCGCGAACAACATCCAGTTTTAGGTTTTCCTCACCTAGATTTTCCAGTGCCGTAACCAACGGATCGAACGACTCGGGAAGGGTAGCAAACAGCTGGGACACAATATCGTTCTCTTCAAGCTTCGCTCCGGCCAGCTTCAGTTGTCGGATCAGCTCTTCGAAGGTTTTCAGGTGATCTTTCACAGACGAACCTTCCATCATTCGTAGCTTCGCAAGTTGCTTCCTGACGAATGTCTGCGACGAGACGGACTTCTTGGCGTAGGCGGATTCAAGGCTCATTCACATCTCCTTGGACGTCTCCTTGTCCCGCACCAAATGCAGCAAATCGTCATGAACAAATGACGTCAGCAGGAACGCCGCCTTACCGTCATCTTCCTGGAACTTCGTGAGCTCGGTCGCTTCCATCGGAGGATCCTTCTTGATGATATCCAACAGCTTCACGGACTTCAGATACTTCTCCACTCGAAATTGCCAATTGTCGAAACCGGTGCCCGAGAACTGCGGGATCCCGTGGACCAAATCCTTGCGCACGGACAGAAAATTGTTTGCATTGAACCAAACAAAACTTTAGTTGTATTTAAACAAACAATTCCGGTTGAAATTATGTTGCATTTTGTTGTTTCAATAATACTCATTCATATAAATTCAAAATAGGATTCTTTTTGTTTTAATAAGCCACTTTTCAACTGCAACTATTGTAAAAATAACAATATTCTTTTATTAATCCAACAATAGTTCATTTTAATTTAGCATTTATTTGCTGTGTCCGTTCCCCGGGCCATGAATGCAAAAATAACTACCAACCATTCCCTCGTTTCACCCGGAAAAAATGTAAACAATAACAAAACTTGTGAATTTCGGGAAATAAGTGCAAAATTTCCGAAAATCTTGAGACTTGAGGTAAGTAAGTATGCTGCAGTTTGAGCTGCAGTTGCTAAATATAATCAATTTTTTTCCTTGATTTTTTTTTCCGTCGATCTTGTTTTCCGTACTGAGTACCAATGCTCCTGACGCCAGGAAGGCAGCTTCCTCACCTGGACCCTACATATCGACCCATCAACTAATTAACTGGGGACCAACGGCTTTACTTTCCTTCCGAAGGATGATCAGTGAAAAAGAAAACAAAACATAAAAAAATTTGCCATATTATTTCCGGAGTGATTTGAGATTTGGGCGTAATTGCATTTGTAAACAAATACGTCAATCACCGATTTCTCGCGAATAAAAGCTCAATCCCGAAAAGTAATAACACTATGAGGTAGAGGAATGATTCCTCTATTATTTGGTATAGTTTGTTTGTGAGATTGAGCTTTTATTCAAGAGAAATCAGTGATTGACCTGTTTGTTTTCAAAAGTAATTACGCCCAAATCTCAAATCACTCCGGATTTTTGAATCAATAAACATATTTTTATTTCTACTGCGTGAATTGTCAGACTTCATAAAATAAATATGATTGAATCAACAAGAAATCTCTTTTAAAAACAAACATATTTTTGTTGATGACCCAGCTGCCAAATTTGACAGCTTACGTCAAAACCATGAAAGCTCTTGTTAATTCGAAAAGATTTTCTTTTTGATTTAACAATCCATGGGTTTTGAGGAACAAAAATACTGGATTGTTGAAACAATAATGATTTCTTTTTGCAGCCAAAACAAAATGAAATTCTTATTGATTTTACGTCAAATATTATTACGATTAAAATATTTTTTTCTGCGTGCGTGAGTCGCCCATAACCTCTTGATTGTTAGAAAGAACCGGAACAGCAAAGTTTAAAAGTAGAATGGATTTTATTTAACGACTAGCTTGAGTGAAGTCTTGAACAGGAATGAAAAGTCCTTCACCGTTGTTTATTTAAGAAAACTTAGGTTGCTAGGGGTGACGTTCGGTCTCCAAGGAGGTGATCAGCACACTGCGTTACCGATTTACTCCAACAATAGTCAAATTGAAGTCGTCACATAAATCGTAAAAAATAGCCGCTCTATAGTCATCATATAGATCGCCCCACCCAGTACCATGGGAGTTCATATCACCCAGAATTAATACTGGGGATGGAAGAATCGAAACTAGATTCCAGAGTTGACTACGGCTAATGGAGGTTCTTGGTGGAACGCATACTGAAGCTATGCAAAGATCTTTGTTCTTCACATTTATTTGGCAAGCGACGATTTCGACGCCTGATGAGCAGGAAGGGAAATTTTGTAGAAAGGGTAGCACTTTTTGATCCCTAAAAGTACTCCTCCATAAGAATCGTCTCTATCCAGGCGTATAATGTTAAAATCGTGGAAGTTGAGTTCTTTATCGGAAGAAAGCCATTTTTCACAGAGAGCAAATATATCACAATCAGAATTGTGAAGTAAAAATTTGAACGAGTCTAGTTTAGGCAGTAGACTACGGCAGTTCCACTGTAGCACCGTGATCATATCTTCAACCTTGTTCGACGAATTATCCATCGAAAGATATGATTGATGCAAGGAGGGGTCATGAAACAGTCAATTGCTTAAGATATGATTCTAACGTTGGAAGCAAGGCAGAAACTAAGCTTCTTAGAGGGTCTTGTATGTTGAACATGTTTAATATGAATTCCACAATGTCCGAAAAAGCTAGCAAACCTCGTTCGGACTTGGATTTCTTTTGAGAAGTTTGAGGAGCAGCTTTTTTATTTTTTTTATCTTTGTTGGGCAATGGCGGAAAATTCTTGCTGCATCCAGGGATTGGATCAGCAGGAGCCTTCGGTTTTGTTTTTTCATCCCCATTACCCTGGGAATTTGGCAATCTTCTGGAGGTGACTTTAGTTTTCTTACGGCGCACTTTCGGGGAGGGGCATTTTCTTTTTGAGGATCCGTCCATTTTTGAAGGTGCGTGTACCACCGTAGAATCACCTTCATCCGATGAGTCAGAGTCCGATTCTTCAGCTGACAAAATCGAAAATTGGTTTGCATCTTGGACGGCTGATGCAGCCTTCACCATTTGCGCATAAGTCTGCTTGGAGCGTCCAGAGATTGAACGCTGCACTTTATCGGAGTGCTGCTTGTACATCGGGCACTCCTTGCAAGGGGTGAGGATTCTCGCCACAGTAAGCGCATTTTACTGATTCTTTGTGGCAAGAATCCTCTTTGTGGTTTTCACCACATTTGCCAAAATGAGTTTTGTTGCCGCAATGGCTGGCCGAGTGTCCCAGCCTTTTGCAGTTGGTACAATTATATACCCTCTGTACAAACAGCCGCACCGGAAAAAAGCACCATCAATTTTAACAAAGTTTGGGAGAACTGAACCTGCGAAAGTCACCCGGAACGAGTCTGAATGTTTATAAACTTTTTTACCGTCTAGCAAAGATGCTGAATGCAGTTGCCTTACATCCAGTATCTTCACTAGCGCGGTAGCGAATGTCGAGTTTTTAAAAGTTCCCGAGGCATGTTTCAAGTCCTCGACAGTCAGACTCGCGTCGGAGACCACGCCTTCTATCTCCACATCTCGAGAAGGGATGTAGATGTTGTACTCAACACTAAAAAGCTCGTGTTCAGCAATTTTATTTGCCACATCATAAGTCGGTGCTTCTACACGCAAGTTAGAAAACCACCGACCTGGGTTTCTTTTTAAAAAATACAAAAGACAACTTAACCGCTGAACTTAGCCTGCTTTATTATAATTGAATTATGCTACAGTTCACATTCTCTGCACACTCAGCACCTCGTGCGATGAGTACTAAGTCCAACGATCGCCCTTGATGCCGCTGCTGCTGGGTTGACGAATTCTGCTGATCGATGCCATGCTGCTGTTGCCGTGTTGATAGAAGTTGCTGACACCGTCGATGGAATTTGTACAAGTCCAGGTAGCGGGGTCGTTAACTCGCCCCTCCTTAGTGATGAACCTCCAGGGGCATAATATCCGCTATTGACCTTGGTTGTTCTGTGGGAGAAAATACTGAGAATAGCTAAACCGATTACGATAGGACTAATGGTTATTCCTCCAAAAATTGACCAATGTGGAAAACGCAAGCTATTGCTGTTTAAACGAAGTAAATCCAAATCTTTCCGTTCAGTATGTCACCGTGTTTGCTGATAGGTATTCCGTCCAAAGGGAGGTGAATGGGTTTTCCAATAATATTTCGGGTTTTACTGGTATACGAAACGTTATCGATTCGTGCCGTGCAGTTTTCGTATTGTACCAAATATGATCCGGAAAGAGTTCTCTCGGTAGTACCACAATCGGATGATAGGGTAAAGTTGCTTGCTGAGTGGATAAGTATGTGTTGCATGTCGATTGGCATGACTTCCTTCTCTATGGGGTTTGACGTGTAGTTACATATAGCTGCTTTTCCATCTAACAGATTCGGTATGTATGTACTATCGGCTACTTCAGTATCTTCAATATTGTAGATAGTTGATTCTGACGTTTTAACGGTAAATTTTGCAGTTCGATGAATCAGGAAAAACTTCTTGGTTGCATGGATTTGTCGCTGACTATGGAATGTTGGATATATATGAACTTTGCGGAAAATTCTGAAATCTAGTTTTGGCATTTTGATGAATAGTAGCATCTCTCGTTGATTGGTGACTATGGATGTTTTGGCGTACGTGACGACTTCCGATGTTGAATGAACTGTAACATTCTCTCTCTCTAAATCCTTCCTTAACATTTCTAATTCAGTTTTGGTTAATTTTTTTTTCATTTAAAATCCCTAGTTTAGTTAACATTATAGTTTCGATTATGTTTTCTATTTTGTAGTTTAAATCTTTAAGATTGAAGAGAATGTTTATGGAATGCAATTCTGAGGATTTTGATCTGAATAGCTGAATGGCTTGTTTTGTTTTGAATACTGTTTCCTTAAGTTGTAAAGTCATTTCTCGATTAATTTTTACTTGTTTGTTATTGCTATATACCAGATTATTGATACTAGAATTAATTAATTTCAAATCATTTGCATCGGGAGATCCTGCTATAAATTTCCCATCGTTTTTGCCTTTTAGAATGGATAACTTTTCCTAATGAGTCATTGATATCATCAAATTTTTGTATTATAATTTCGGAAAATTGATTCCTCTCTATCTCTTCAAATTTATTTCTCAAATCAACAATATGGAGTCTTAGAGCTTTTTTTTATTAAAATGGTGTATATAGTAGTAGTATTGATATTGAATTCGGCCAATGCCATGGTCGTAAATGAAGATTGGTCCGTCGATTTTCTGTATAGTCAGAGTCCAAATCTGCGGCAATAGTGCCAAGAGTCTGTAAATAATGATAAATTTTGCGTCAGTCAAATCTGTCTTATCTTTATGTCATTTTTATGTATTTTCCTGCCGTCGTCAGTCGTTACAGTACTTCTATTAACATTACTTATTTTAACTTTCTTATACCTATTTTTGTGCTTTAGTCTTTGTCTGGTCTTCTCGAAAGCTTCTATGTTACTCTTTATGTTTGAATATTTTTTGTTTTTATTGATATATGTCAAGTCCTTTTTTTGTTTGGTCTTTAAATTTTGATAAACAGTCTCAACTATAGTCGAGGATTTGCTGGAAGGGATGATAATTTCGTAAGGGGTATATCCGGTACAGGAATGAATCGTGGAATTGTACTTGTGCATAGAAATATTCACAAGGTCGATCACTGATCTTCCTGGGTTTTCTGTTTTCGTAATTCGATAAATTTCCAACAATGTAGAATGTAGTCTTTCAACGGCTCCATTCATTTCACTGCGTCCTGTTGCTGTAATGTATGTTTCAATATTATATGTATTGTAAAAGTTTACTAGTTCTCCCGTCATGAATGATCTCTCACCATCCATAACTAGAACTCCTGGTGCTTTATATTTTAGAAGAATATCTTTAATAGCAAAGGAACCAAATCAATTGCAGCTCTAGATTAGGTCATTTTAATTTGTGCAAATTTTGAAAATTTATCGATATACGTTAAAAAGTGGAGGTTTTCTAGGAAGAGGATATCTATGTGGGCTATTTGGAAAGGACCGGTAGGGATAGGGGTTTTTTGCATGGGAAAATTTATAGGGCTTCTGTCGTATTTGCATTCGTGGCAAATGCGACAGTTTGTAATGAAATCTTTTACTTTCTGTTGGATTTTCGGAAAGTAAAATTTTCTTAGAATTTGTCGTTTGTTTTCCTCAGCACCCCTGTGTGCTCTGAGGTGTGTATCCCGAACAATATTCCACTGCTCATCGTCCTGGCAGATATCTTCCAATAACCTCTGTGTGAAACGGATTTTTAACGATTTCTTTTGTCCAAAATGTTCTTTATAGACTTCTTGTACCCTACCCATAATTTCTTCTTCTGTTAATAATCCGTTTACTTTACCTGGGTCAAAATGTGTTTTCAATACCTGTAGGAGAGAAGCGTTGTTAATTTCATTCATATAAATAGTTATTCTTTAGAAATTTTGTGAATGGGGTTTCGATCTTAACATTATTTATACCTTTTTCAATAATTACCTGATGCTTGAACGCATTCAATGGTGCTCCGGTAGAAATAATGTAAAAATCATCGCTATTTTCGGCTGAGTGATAGAGTATACTATCCGACTTAAAGCGTCGGCGACTACATTAGTCTTTCCGGGTTTGTATTCAATTTGATAGTCGTGCTCTTCGAGATACGACTTCCACCTTTTTAACTTCGCGTTTGTGTTTTTTGGTGATAATGAAAATGTTAACGGTTGGTGATCCGTTAAGATTTTGAACTGTGTTCCATATAAGTAATTTCTAAAGGTTTGTAAAGTCCAGAAGATTGCGAGCATCTCTTTCTCTGGTACTGAATACTTTTCCTCAGATTTTGACAATGTCCTAGACGCAAAATGAATAGGTTTGTCTTTTCCAACTTCTCCTTGAGACAATACTGCTCCAATGGCAAAATCAGAAGCATCAGTAGTTAGGAGAAATGGTTTGCTGTAATCTGGGTAAATTAATATATCCGATGACGTTAAAATATTTTTCATCCTTTCAAAACACGTTTTTTGGTCAGAGGAAAGAGAAATTTTTTTGTTCGAATGAACTCCCTCCCCTCTTAGAAGGTTAGTGAGGGGTTTTGCGATTTTCGCAAAGTCCTTCACGAATCTTCTATAGTAACCCATCATACCAAGGAATGATCGTACATCCTTGATTGATTTAGGTTCAGGAAATGCTCTAATTGTTTCAATCTTTTTTTCATTGGGTTTGACTCCATCTGAACTAATAATATACCCTAGAAATTCTACTTGGGTATGCAGAAATTCAGACTTGTCCATCTGTATTTTTAACCCTGCGTCATTTAAAGTTTTTAATATTTTTGAAAGATTCTCCAAATGTTCGTCGAGCGATCGACCGAACACTATCACATCGTCGATGTACACATAGCAAATTTTCCCTATGTGCTCTCTAAGGATGTCATCGATGGCTCGTTGGAATGTCGCGGGCGCATTTTTCAACCCGAACGGCATTCTAGTGAACTCGTACTTTCCATTGTTGATGGAAAATGCGGTTTTTTTTTCTATATCGCTCTCTTTCATTCGGATTTGATGAAATCCGGAGGCTAAATCGAGAGTCGTGAAATATTGCTGTCCTTTAAGTTGTCCGATGACATATCCAATTTCAGGCATTGAATACCTATCAGATATGGTTTTTTCATTGATTTTTCGGTAATCAATCACCATTCTAATTTTTTTTTATGCCCGAAGCATCAGCTTTCTTCGGTACAATCCACACTGGAGACGTCCAGGGGGATCTCGATGGTCTGATAATACCGTCTGACAGTAATTTTTCTATTTGTTTGTTCACTTCATCGGTATAGGCGGCGGGATAAGGGTAAACCCTTTGATGCACTGGTATGTCATCAGTAGTATTAATCGAACACTCTATTCTAGTTGCACATGTCAACTTGGAATCTGGTTCGTGAAATACTTCTTTGTTAGTATTCAGAATTGATTCTAACTTGTCTCTTACCGATTGAATAAGATGGTCAGTTCTAAAAGTGAGATTAGAAGATGATTCTACTGTTCCAGGACAGTATTGCAAAATTGGAATAACTAGCCGTTCATTACCTTTTTGTAGGGAAAGAGTTCCCGTCGAAAAATCAATCGCGGCGTTGAGTGCTTTTAAAATACTAGTTCCAATTATTCCCTGGAAAAATGGGTGGAACTTGTGTAACAAAAATTGAGCTTGAAAGTTAATTTTTGGTTCGAAAAAATTTATATTTATTGCCAATGTTGCATTGAAACATCCATTAGCAGTGGTTATGTTCTTCGCATTGAAATCGTATGGTTTCGTTTTACCATAAGCATAAGCCAATTTCGGTGAAATCAAGTTAACGTTTGCTCCCGTGTCAACCAAAAATGGGAAACTGCCTATAGTAGTTTGTAAATTAATATATGGTAGAGTTGGTTTTACCAACTCGTTTTCCACTCTAAAAAATTAGCGGTGTTTTCGTCATTTTTAAGCACATTGCTCTCCGAGCTCTGTTGACTCGAAGTTGATGGCTGTGGATCATCTTCATGGTATGTCGGCATTTCAAACTGTTTTTTTTTTTTTTTTTATATCTTTATTAAGGAGACTTTTAGCCGTTGGCTGGCTCGTCTCCGAATACCCCAGAGGGGGTATTCCTAGGGGAAAAGGGGGTTTACAGAGTTTTTAGAATGTACAGAATGTGAAACTTATGTTTCCTGTCTCAGCTAGCTGTCAAATTTTCATTTCAAAGGCTGTCTAAAGGATCCCGGTAGAGCCCCACCGGCAGAGGCTGCCGGGTGAACCTGGCAGCTGCTACCGGCAGGGGTTGCCGGGCCTGCTATCAAAATAGTATTTTTCGTGTTATAGTGACTAAATTCAGGACCCCGGTAGAGCCCCACCGGCAGAAACTGCCAGGTGACCCTGGCACCCGCTGCCGGCAGGGTTGCCGGGCCTGCTATCAATATCGTATTTTAAATATTTTTGTAGATTCCTGCTTCCTTCGTAAAGCAGATGAGTTGGATTTCCGCTACCGGGTCGTTTTGGAGGACGTCCCGAATGTTGTCGGCCAGACCGTACAACTCCCGTGATCCGTGGAAACACGGGCAGTTGATAAGGATGTGCTCAACCGTCATCGTTGTTCGGCACGCGTCGCATCTCCTCCGGAAGCCTCCACCGCTGCTGCTTCCCATGTTGTGAGTAATCCGGGTGTGACCGGTTCGAAGTCTGGAGAGTATTCTCTGTTCCGCGTAACTTTTGGTGTCCGTCCATGGGGCCGTTTCCCCTTTCTAATGAAAAGCTCTTGGTTGCTGTTCCATTCGTTGCCCCATGCTGACCTGATGGTAGATTTTATCCAGACTTTCAGGTCTTGTCTGGGGACCGACTTGTGGGCAAGACGGCCGCTTCGTCCGGTGGCCGCGAGGTGGTCGGCTTCAATGTTACCGGCGATTCCGCAGTGGCCCGGTATCCACATGAAGGTGGTGCCGGGTTGTATGTGCTTCTGGATGGCCTGAATCCACGGGTGGCGTGCAGTGGAAGATTCCAATGCAGCCAGAGCGCTGGCGGAGTCCGTGAGTATGCATAGAGGGGAGGAGGATGGTAGGGAGGTCGCGTAATGTAGGGCTGCTGCTTCTGCTGAGAAGACCGAGCATTGGTCCGGGAGTTTCCAGAAATGGGATGTTCGGCCATCAGTTACTCCAAAACCTACTCGGCCCCTAGCCTTCGATCCGTCGGTGTATCGGAGTTGGTGGTTATGGTACATCGTTTTCAGTCGCTCGGTGAGGCAGGTTCTCATTTCCGCCGAGTTGTCTCCTGCTCTGAATCGGTTGGCCATGGTTCTATCTGATCGGATGGGGGAGGCATCCCACTCCCTGGCTCCGACCCTGTGGAGTTTAGACACCGGAGGGAGCTCCTGGTGGGCGGTCTCTTGGAGAATTCGTTTCCCCTCCGAGAGGAGATAGAAATCTCCGTCTCCGCTGAGTTGCTCGTCGAGTCCCACGGCTCTCGTACAAACCGACTCCGCAATGAAAAACCGGAACGATAGTGTTCCGGTCTCAATGCATGCGACGTCGGCTGGTGTTGATGGCAGTAGACCGGCTGCAATCCGAGTGGCCTGGTTGTATATCGGTGCAAGACGGGAGATGATGGAGTCGCTGGACGCGCATAGAAGTTCGATTCCATATGTCAGTCGGCTGTGGACGATGGATCTGGCGGTGTTCATCACAATACCTCGGTTGTTCACCTTGTGTGGACCGGATAGGGAGCGAAGGATGTTTAGTCTTGTTCGACAGTTGGCCTTGACCTCGTTGAGGTGGGGGCCGAACCGGAAGTTTCGGTCAATCGTGACTCCTAGTATGGAGATGGATTTCCTCCTGGGGATTGCCTGCTTGTCGATCCTAATCGGGGTCGGTAGTGGTCGGTGACCATGCCGGCAGACATGGGAAACCGAGCTTTTCTCGGCTGATATCGCAAAGCCTGTCTTGGCGGCCCATCTACCAACCGCAGAGACCGCCGCCTGCAATTTTACCTTCATTGCTTTTAGAGTTTTCCCGACTACTAGGAGCAAGATGTCGTCCGCATACACCAGGATGTATATTTCCTTTGGCAGTCCCACAAAGATTCCGTTCATTGCCACCAAGAAGATGGTGACAGCAATTACGGAACCCTGTGGAACTCCACTCTCCTCTCGCCTGGTGTTGGATCGATGATTACCGATGGTCACCTGGAATGTCCTGTCCTGTAGGTAATTCCTCAGGAAGTAGAGAATATTTCCTCCAAGACCCCATTTGGACAGTTGGTGTAGGACTTGTGGTGTCCATGCCCTGTTGTAAGCCTTAGCCAGATCCAGGGAGGCCAACTCTACGTGTTGGTCCTTACGGAGTGCCTCCTGGACGATCTGGCCGAGGCTATTAAAATAGGTGCCGGTTTCGTGGCCAGGTCGAAAAGCGTGTTGCCGGTGGTCCAACAGGCTGTTCCCTTCGAGGAAGCCCGTCAGTCTTCGGTTAACCAAGCGCTCCATAATTTTGCTGCAACAGCTGGTCAGGGAGATCGGTCGGAAGTCCTTAGGCAGTAATGCCGGTCCGGGGTTTTTCGGAATGGGTACGATTAGACTGTGTTTCCAGGTGTTCGGCATCTGGCGGTCAGTCCAGGCCTGGTTGAACAGTTCGAGGAGGGTCGCCTTTTGCATGGGTGGGAGGTTCCTTATCATCGGGTATCCGACCTCATCCGGCCCGGTGGATTTGCCCTTGGCCTTTCTGAGGGCGAAGCCCAGCTCTTCCATTGTGAAAGGCCTGTTGATGGTGAGGTCGTTTCCGTCGTCGGGGATTTGGAAATTGTTGATGCTGGAGGTGGAGACGGAGTTGCGGTTTCGGAAACCCTCGTCGTAGTTTCCCAGGCTGGACAGCGACTCGAAATAATCGCCAAGGAGGTTGGCGATTTCCTCCGGATCTCGGGTTATTCCGTTTGGTCCTCGGAGGGTGAAGCCCCGGGCTCGCCTGCTTCCCCGGATAGCGTTGATCCTTTGCCAGATCTCGGACGCAGATTGGTTGGCATTTATCTCATCTAGGAAGCTTTCCCAGCTGGCCTTTTTGGCATCCCGGATGGTTTGCCGACACTGGTTCCTGGCGGAGCGGTACACTTCGATGGCCTTTTCTTTATCAGGGTGGCCCTGCGGTAGACGTTTGGCTGCGCGGAGGGCCTTGCGCCTGGCTTTGACGGCCGCCTTCGTTGTGGGTGACCACTAATGAAGGGGTTTGGGTCCCGGGTTCGCCTTTGATTTGGGGATGGCCTGGTTCGCTGCCTTTACCATATTTTCCATAAGCTCGTCCAGACTCAGAGGTGGGTTCTCCTGACATATGCTGCTGATGCTTATTTCGAAACCTTCCCAATCGGCACGGTCGTAGAGCCACCTTGGACGACGGGAGGTCTCCGGGGGGTTGTCGTTGACCGTGATGAAAATTGGGAGGTGGTCGCTGCCTTCAGGGTCGTCGGACACCTTCCACGATAGCCGGTGGGCGATATTCCCGCTTACCGCCGAGATGTCAATGGCCGACTCTATCGGTGGACGGGTAAACGTGTTCGACCCGTCGTTGATAATGATCAGGTCGTGTTGTTCCGCAAGATTTGCTATGATGGAACCCCGGGTGTTGTTTCTAGGACTGCCCCACGTTGTGTGGTGACCATTAACATCGCCTAGCATGAGGACCGGTTCCGGAAGTGCGCTGATTATGTCGCTGAGTTGCTTCGCAAGCCCGTTGATCTTGTCGTTTGGGAGGTAGACGCAGAGGACCGTGATAGGAAACGAGACCTCTAGTCTGACCCCCACAATTGGAAGATCGGTGTCGATCTCGACTATGGAGAACAGTGTGTCCTTGACGACTCCAATGCCCACAGATTGGAACACATTCTGGTTCGTCTTTGTGGTCCAGGTGTATCTTCCGGAGAGGGATCTGTTTAGGCTGGTTGGGTCAGCACGGTGGATTTCCTGGATACCCAGGATCAGTGGCTCGTGCTCTCTGACTAGCACCTCTAGGTCTCCAATGTTATGGTAAATACCATTAATATTCCATTGGATTGCTAGGGTGGAGATCTTCGCGTTACTGGGTCGGTTTCCTATGGCTAACGTGGTCGATGCGGCGTCGTCGGCGCTGACACTATACGAGATTGAAGATGTGTTGGAGGTGGTGTCGTCATTTGAGGCGGACCCCAGTAGAGCTCCACCGGAAGAAGCAGTCTGTGAGGACCCCGCAACCGGCAGAGATGCTGGAGCCGTTGGTAAATGGGACGGTTCCAATGAAGGTCCAGCCGAAGGGAGTGAGTGGTCCCCCAAGCTTTTCCTCCATTGGTCGTACCTTCTCGCGCTCGTTCTGGCGTCCAAAGGGATTGCACCTTTGGTCCGCAGTCTGGCAGATCGACGGGGGCTGGGTCGCTTGTTCAGTGCTGGGTGGCGGTCTCGCTCGTTTTGGCATCCTGGGCTTCGCTTTCGGTATTCGTCCCCAAGAGGGTGCCAAGGGGTGTCCAGTTGTTCCGGTCCTCGAGAGACCTCCGGTCTACTGGTGCCTTGGCTACCACTCTGGGTGGGCACACCTTGATCCAGTTCCGGGCGTGGGAATGTGAGGTGATCACGCGACTCGCTGTCCACTTCGTCCCCAAGAGGGTGCCAAGGGGGATCCAGTTGTTCCGGTCCTCCGCAGACTTCCGGTCCACTGGTGCCTTGGCTACCGCTCTGGATGGGCACACCTTCATCCGGATTCCGACGAGGGATTGTGAGGCTATCACGCGACTCGTAATGTCCTTCGTCTTCCAGGGGGTTCCAGGGGGAGTCCGTCCGTTCCGGTCCTTCCAAGACTTCCGGTCGGTCGGTGCCCTGGTTGCCGCCCTTTTCGGGTTTTTGACCAGGTGAACATTGTCCCCTGCAGTTCTGACGAGATGGATAGGTGTTGATCAACGGCTCCCTGCCTCCGGATGGAGGGGGGTTGTGTGTTGTTTCTCCCTTTCTTTTGCTGTTTGGTTGCTCTCTCTTTGTCAGCGGATTGGGCTTTACAAACTCTGGTAGAGCTCCACCGGAAGAAGTAACCTGTAAAGATCCCGCAACCGGCAGAGATACCAGTGTCGTGAGGAAATGGGACGGTGACGATGAAGGTCCAGCGGTGGGGGGTGTAAGATCCCCCAGGCCTTTCCTCCATCGGTCGTAGCTACTCGCATTTGTCTTGGCCCTCAGGGGGATCGGTATGGTGGTTCTTGGTCTGTTCGCGCGGGGGTGTCGGGGGGTGTCCGTCCGTTCCGGTCCTCCAGAGACTTCCGGTCGGTCAGTGCCTCAACTGCCTCCCCGTTCGGGTAGTTGTCCGGAGGTTTCGGTCTTCCGGTCGTCCAAGCAAGGGATTGTGAGGCTATCACTCGACTTGCTGTTTCCTGTTGGAGGAGCAGCGTGTGTTGTCCCTCTCTTCCGGGTCCTGGTCGTCCTTGTTGTTAAGTCAGTGGACTCTGGCAGAGCCCCACCGGAGGAAGCAGTCAGTAAAGACCCCTCAACCAGCACGGATGTCAAAGCCATGGGTTGGTAAATCGGTGTTGACGGAGGTCCGGTAGTGGGGGTTGTTTGGTCCCCTCGATCCGTGCTCCATCTGTTTTGCTTTTTGATTTTCGTCTCGACGTTCAAAGGGTTAACCCCTTTGGCACGTAGTCTGTCCGATCGACGGAGGGTCGGTCGGTAATCCGGTGTTGGGTTTTCGTTATTGGGTATTTGTGGGAGTGTAGAACCGGACAGGGTTCCACCGGCAGTAGACCTCACGAGGAGGTCCACTACCGGCAGAATTGACCGGCCTAATTGGTTGCTGTTGTTTTTATTTGTTGGGGCAATGTCAAGTGGGGTGCGGGGGTCATGGGTGGGTATTTTATTTGAAACTTCATTTTTGTTTTTCCGGGGTCGTGTGGCCATTGTAAAGTGTTAGTAGTGTATGGTGACAATTGGATTCCCTAGTTTGACATTGGGTGGTCCGTTTTGTCAAAGTCAGTGCCTATTTGGTCATCCGAGGAGAAGTCAAAACCTTGTTCCGCCACTTCCGTGGACTGTGAAACTTCCATGTTCTGGTCCTCGTCGTCCGAAACGGTGATAGTGGTCAGGTTTTTATCACTTTTCTGTCTTCTCGTTTGGATTTCGCTGCTCGAGGACGGGCTAAGAGTCCTCTTGCCAGTCATGTTGGTTGATAATTTCTTTGTCGAATGTTCCCTTACCTGGAGATCCATGGGTTGATCGTTTTGCTTACTCACCAGTTGGTGAGCTACCGGTTTGCTGGTGGTCGGAATCTGCTCTCGCGTTGCAGGTTTGCTGTTGGTCGGGCTAAGCTCTGGTTCGGACTCGCTTTGGTTGTTCTTTTCTCGGGATGCGGCAGATTTAGTCTTCTTCTTTACTTTGCTCTTTTCGACTGGGGGTTTGTTCCTGGTGCTGTTCTCCTCCTTCTGCGCTGTGGGTCCTCTTAGTGTCGCAATCTCGGACTCCTTCTCCTTTAATTTTTGGCGAAGGTCCTTGATATGCTCCACTAGCTCCTCTGCTGGTGGTAGGTTGGGCGTCTTGGCTAGGCGGGGGCGGTCTGATGGGGTTACAAGCAAGAACTCCTCGAGGTGTTTGATTCGACTGTCCTTTTCGGCGAGTTGCTTATCCTTCTCCTCGATGACTTTCAGCAAATGGTCGATCTTCTTGTCGCGTTTTTCCATTTCCAGCGTGACTGCATCAAGCCTGGCAGCGAGCTCGTTGAATCGGGCTTCTTGGCTGGCGTTGATGACAGCCGCCATCGACTTGTTGCCGTGCTGGTGTTCATAGGCTCGGCGTGCAGCGGGGTAGGTGATACCCTGGTCTACTCGAATCCTTTGGATATCTTCTTCTTTCTTGTAGACCGAGCATTTCCTACTCGACACCTGGTGATCGTCCACTTTGCAGTTGTTGCAGAAGGGTGGTGCGGTACAGGGTTGGGCGGGATCGATTTGATGCTCCTGGCTACAGTGGCCACAGGTAGGCACCGACTTTTGGCACTGAGCTTTTGTGTGCCCAAAAGTGTAGCACCTGTAACACAGCATCGGGCTGGGGTAATATGGCCTCGTTCTACAACGGATCCAACCGAAGTCGATGTTTTTCGGCAGGATTGTACCGTCAATGGTCAAAATGATGGTAGGGGTTCGGATTTTGTCCTCTCTGGGTGCTCCGTTCCTCATAATCCGTCGGATTTCCCGTACTCCCTGTTCGCGCAGATTGTCGAGTAGTTTGTCATCGTCATACTGAATAGATTCCTGGCAGGAGACAACACACTTAGAGAAGTTAAGTTGTGGGTGTTTGCTCACTTTGATGGCGAAACCACCTTCCAGCTGCTTCATTGCCATCAATCGTTGCACCAGCGTCGGGTTCTTCATTTTCAGCACGTACGATATTCCACGTCCTTCCGGGTAAGCCGATTCAATTTTCGCGCCGATGTAATTCTCCACCGATTTCCGCAGTAGAAAGGGATCCCTGGGGAGTTCTCCCTTGACTGCTTCCATCCGCAGAACCGTGGTTTGACAGAAGTTCCCTTCACGGTCGCCCCATAGCGGGAATGTCCTGTTACTTGGTTCCCCATTCCCATCGTTGGGGTCGGGGGGTGTAGGGGGGGAAACCCCAACGGGTCCATACCGGTAGGTTACCCTATCCGGTATGGAATTAGTGCACTTACGCGAAAAAGGTCCAAATGGTTTACGGTGTCGAAAAACGTTCCTCGAAATCAATCAATCAAGTAAATTGATTGATTTTCCTGCTCGCTCAGGCCAGCCGTCAATTCAAACGACGGTTTGAAAAGTTTCGACTCGCTTGTGTTGCAAGTTTTCACCGCATGCAAGTTTCAACTTGCATGCAAATCCCGTGAATCACCCCTCGTGCCCGAGGAGTGACGGAGTTCAATGGCGGTTTCACTCACGGCTATCCACTACACTATGCAAACACACGATGCACTTTTTCTTCAGCTTGCACCCGCGATCCGAACGTGAATTCGATGGATTTCTGGCCTTCTTCCACTGGTCAATCACTCCGGCACCAATTAACTTCGCGAAAGCACGTAAATCGCTTGGAAAAAGCAAGATAAAGAGAGCGTCACGAAAAACGACTTCCGATCTCAATGTGATTCGGCTGTCGATTCAAACTGTTCAGAAAAATCGGAATGATCATAATAATCAATTTCTTCCTCCTGATAGTAATGATCGGGGTAATAGTTGTAGTACTCGTAGGGATCTACCTCATACTCTACCGGATGAGCAACTCTCTTAAAGTTTTGGAATTGTTGAGACGGTGGATGTGGTCTCTTAAAATTGAATTGTGGCCGGTTTCCATAATTAATGTTCCTTGACCGAACGCTGGGATCTACATCCATCGGTTCTGGTTTCGGTTGATTAATTTGACCAAATTGGTTTGCTCGCTGTGGGTTTGTTGGCATAAATGGCCTACTAAACCCTTGATGTTGCATCGGACGTTGTGGAAATGGGGCAAATAATCTCCTAGGTGGTGGCTGTGGAGCCAATGCCATAGGAGGCTTTACTAGCAATCTTGGTGGTGGCCGTGGTGGAAGCCTGGGCACCTCCAATTCTCTAGGTTTTGGAAGTGAAACGTTTGACGTTTCATTTCTTAGTGGACCAGATCTAATGTCCATATTATGATAATCGAGGCAAAATTGGTACGCACTACTTAATGTTTTAGGTTTTGCTGTCTTCAGCAAGAGGCTAAGATTCCTCTCATGGCCCCGTATAAAGGAGTCAAGGGCTTTTTCTCTGAAGTAGTCTATATAGACCGCTGAATTGTCCCTATATTTTTCATCGGTTTGGACTTGGGCTATAATGGCTGACAACAATTCATTCACCCTGCTGTAATAGCAGGATAAGGACTCTGTCTGCCCTTTCTTAATCGTCGTCAACTCGAAGTCGAGTGTCTTTAATTCACGTTTGTCGCTATAGTATAGCAACAGTGTGGACTTAATTTCAGTCCAATTTGACGCGACGTTATTGGCGTTCAGCACATCAGCTGCTTCGCCCGTTATACGTCGTCTTATACTTTTTTTCAATTAGGTCATATTGCAATGATTCGACAGGAATGTGGCGGTACATATTAAAGATACCTTCCACATCCAGGATCCAGTTCATTAGTTCTGTAGGATTTCCATTGAAAGATCTAAGATCTTTTAAAAAATCAGGAATCCTACCAATCTTAATGAAATTTTCGGTTGGTCGTACCGGCTCTGGTACTGGTCGTGGCCCAAGGCCAGGCGCTGGTGCTGGCACTGGAAGTGACATTTTGGTTTTATGGTAAAAATCTAACCTGCACCTTTTCTTAATTTTGGGAGCTTTAATGTAAACTTTATACTCACAACTTTAAATCTACTGTACTGTTTCTTAGTTTTGGAAAATTTTAATGTAAAACTGTTCACTCGCGACTTTAAAATCACTGTTCGCACAAAAATTATAATACTAAAATTGGTATAACTTTAAATTTACTTGTTCACACAAAAATTATAATAGTAGAATTGCTACTTACAGTACTGCTAGCATGGTCGGCTGCTAGACTTTTGGGTTGTCCGCTGGTCTTCGCTCGTTGGGGGGAAACGGAGGCAGGTGGGCCGGAGTAATCCTGTTTGCTGTCTGCTACTGAGGCTCCTATCACCGATCGGGAGTTTTCCACTGTGTCCTCACGTTCCGCTTCGTTGACTGTAGGCTGGCTCTTTGAACCAGTTTAACACTCTCACTACACTAACAGTTCGGCTCTTTGAACCGGAAATGTGAACTTTTTTAGATTATCACTTTTAAGATTTCAACTGTGAGCCAGAAAGCTTTTTCTTCAACACTTTTAAGATTTTTCACTACCGTTCAACTTATACTATTCCCACTCGCGAAGGTCCCTATTCGAGCGCCAGTTAGAAAACCACCGACCTGGGTTTCTTTTTAAAAAATACAAAAGACAACTTAACCGCTACACTACTGAACTAATACTGCTTTATTATAATTGAATTATGCTACAGTTCACCTTCTCTGCACACTCAGCACCTCGCGCGATGAGTACTAAGTCCAACGATCGCCCTCGATGCCGCTGCTGCTGGGTTGACGAATTCTGCTGATCGATGCCATGCTGCTGTTGCCGTGTTGATAGAAGTTGCTGACACCGTCGATGGAATTTGTACAAGTCCAGGTAGCGGGGTCGTTAACTCGCAGTTTGTTGAATCTTTCTTTGTGTACCGAGATTCCCGGATACTTACGCAGCAAATCTCTCGTAATGTCGAGAGTTTTCAAAGGTTTATTTTTGGGCCGAAAAAACACAACCCATGGTCCTTTCGAAGACGGTTGATAGTATCTGGTTCGCGTAACATAGGCATCGGGAGATGCCATAAGTGTTGCGCAAAAGCGGTGCGCAACCACTTAAGAAAAAAAAAAATTAAAACCTTCACTAATTAATTAATTTTAATTACTAGTAATTAATTTTTTTGTCCGACGTATGAACAAATCAAAAAGAAAAAAAAATCGAAAAAAAAAAAAAAAACTTATATCTACTTGCAAAAAGTTGTCTCACTATGACCCATACTCCCCTACCAGGGGTGAGAGACAGAGTCACGCGCCACGAGGCAAAATTAAACTACAATAGGGAGGCAATGGACTTGCAAAATGTATTGTCTAATACTTATGCCGGTTGTAAACAACCTATCAGCCGGTGCAGCTAGATGGTCCGTTTGCTGCTGCTGGTGGTGATGGTTGGTGTTGGTGGGTCGGCACGATGATGATACGATGAAATGATGGGCTCGCCGTTACCTCCGGTTATGGATTACCGGGATGAGTTAAAGATGGATGGCAACTCCAAGGGGCTCGGCCCATGGAATTCCACTTCCTCTGTTGCATACTGGTCACTTGGGGCACCCAATGGGGGGTGAAAAAACCGCTCGGGCGGAAAAAAAACACCGAAAAGAACTAGATGCCGCGCAACTGAGACCGGGACGTTGTTAACCGACTGAGTGCTCAACTAGGAATGTGGAAGTGACTTTCTATCTTGAAGAGTTTTAAAAATTAATTTAACATTTTGGTGGTAAACACACACACAAACAGTATGTGTGCCACTCGTTCCTGCCAGAATGCATTGCTTAGGGCGGTTACTTGCAAACATTGAAAACCCTATTTTAGTTGGGGGATATTGATCCTTGAAAATGGCATAAACTTCTTGCAAATTACACAATACTAATCTTTGTTGTATATAAACCTTACCATCAACATTTTTTGTGATAACATAGTCGCGTTTTCCTGGACAGGCTCAGCCTATTTCGTCACTAGTATAGAAATCACGCACGATTGATAAAGTTTCTTCTGCTAAAGACGCCCTGCTTAGATTTCTTCCTGGTGTCGTCATTATCCCCTTGTCCTTCTGTAGTGTTTTGGTCCGATCCGCAATTCTATTGAGAAACACCCGATTACTTCGTTATTTTATATGCTGACCAGCTTCTAGGTAAAGTTGTGAGAATGCGATACTTCTCACACTGTCAGTACTCTCGATTGTTAACTGGGTGCTTCTAGTGACTTTGAAAATGAAGTTAAAATACATATTTGACATTACTGTAAACACTACACTACATTCGAGCCTGGCGTTACAAAGTTTTCAGCATGCTATAATGTGACGTCATGCTCGTTTGGCTCATGGCTACCAATGTAAATACATTTTTTGAATACAATATTCACCTTAGCTGTTGACAGCAGGTACTCCGGATGGTCCAGCGGTGGGCTCTTCGGGTGCGGGTTTATATAGTTTGAGGTAGCAATTTCTGCATATGCCATCTAATTTCACTTTTTTCTTCACCGCATGAACTTGAAGAGCTTGGATAAGATTCCTCTCTAACGCATTTGAAACCCACAAACAACAACAAGAACACTTAAAATTCATCGTTTATAAAACACTGACTGTACAGAATATCTTTGGTTTAACAGAGCTTTTGTTTCCTTACTGATCATTTCACTTCTAAGTTCATCCTTAAATATACCACCATGCACAGTGGTCCAGAATGCAGATTTACGTTGAATGATATGTTTTGAGCCTGAAATTGAAACTTTAGACTAAAAGTTTCTTCTACAAAGTTGTTCCTTATAGTTAGATCCTCATTTTTATGACAATGAATTCTAGAGTGGTTCTTATTATCATTCAAATCAAAAATCCAACTTTCACCCAAAATATAAATACAAATATGACCCCTACTTGAAATTCTTCATCTATACCTGCTCCCCACGCTGCAAACAATGTTCAGCGAGTAAATGAAGCTACCTATTCTGCTATTGCAGCGGGTAGAAATCAAAATACTAGCCAACGTAATTCTAACGGAAATTTTGAAAATTTTAACTTAGGAAGCATTACTGCTCCTAAAATGGATTTTTTACAGAAATCATTAAACGACATGTTGATTGATATGTTAAAAACTAACTTCTTGTTTGATGCTATTCAAACTGGAGTAAATTTTGCGAACAATATCGTCATGACTTTGAAATTCAGTAATGGATTTAAAATCAATAAATATTTTAAATTGGAATGCTCGATCTCTTAAAGATAATGAAGACGAGATATTTAACTTTTGAAGGGTTCATAACGTGCATATTGGTGCTATAACTGAGACGTCCCTTAAACCTGACCATAAGGTTAAAAGGGATGCATATTATTTCATTTATCCAAATGATCGTCTTGATGGAGCCTGTAGTGGCGTTGCCATCATTGTTCATAGACGAATCAAACATAAAATTCTTTCTTCATTTGAAACCAAAGTTTTTGAAACTTTGAGAGCCTATTAGACTTCTTCAGTGTCTTGTACTAATACTCGACTATCGAGTATTAGTAAGTCGAGTATAAGTACAAGACACTGAAGAAGTCTGCACATTGTAGACGAAATACGCGTATCGGTCAAGGATAAGCAAATAAGGTAGTGGAATTAAATGGAAATTACTAATCTTTCTCTCTCTCTCTCTTTATACAGGTATTCCACTAAGACGCCCACATTCATCAGGACCTTATTAGCGCCCCTCGGTGTCAATGTGTATTGGAGCGAGCTGTCAGTTTGTCGGTTTAGTGTCAAACAGTGAAGTTATTATTTTGCTTTAAATCTTGATTTAAAAATCGTGATGAAAGTGTGTGGGTTCGAAAAAATATCGCTGTGCTCAGAAAACGAAGCTCTTTCAGATAATAAAACCGATATATTTTTCAAAATCAAAGAACCCAATTATCAAAATTTAAAAATCCGAACGACTACCTGTTAGAGCAGGAGTTCCTCAGGGTAGCATTCTTGTGCCTATAGTGAATAAATTTTTCACTTCGGACCACCCTGATTTGCCTCAGGGTTGCCACAAATCTTTGTTCGCTGATGACGCTGTGCCAATATGGTCTAGTTGTTGCACTACCAGGAAAAAAGCACTTCAAAGGATTCAGATTGGTCCTAAGCCAGCCAACTAATTTGCATTAATTTATTTTGTTCATCGCAAGTTTTCGAAACAAGAAAGATTTTGGCAATAATTACTGCAAGACTGCTAATCGCAATTAAACAGAATTTTAAATTGAAACGCATTAAGCATTTAGCTTGCTGGAAACAAGATAACTCACGCAACGTATCGAAGGACTTAGATTTGTAGCTTTCAATCTCATTTTGCTTTCTAAATCTGAAACATGATTACCGCTCACATTCCAATTTTGAAGGTGAATGTGTGAAAAATACCCACGCGATTTTTGTATGAATTTACGAATCGCACCTCGGGGTGATCAAATGCATTATTATGCAGCACCTTATTTTGATGAGTAACAGTCGGTTAAACATTTTCCACCAAGCTCTTGAATAGCTGCGATTCATCGTCAAATCGGAAAAACTTTTCCTTAACATGAAATGTCGCCATATTTCCAAATAAAAAACATTGAATTGAAACATTAAAAGCATAGAGCTTACGTATTTAAAGTACTATGTAAAAATATAAACCATAATAGTTATTCCGGAACAAATAACAAGCTTTTCTTGTTGCTCTTACCAGTCGAGGGGGGCGGGGGGAATAATCTAAAAAAAATAAAACATTCAAAATTCGTTTTACATCACATCTAAACCGTATATTTCAAGCGTTTACATTACTTCTTAGGCTTTGCTTTAGTCTTATACTTCTTTGAAGCCGTGATTTTCAACAATAATGCATAACAGAAGCTACAAATGTTGACTTTATTATGTGAAATTGATATGAAAATACCTACTTTGTGAATTTAAACTCAGTTTTCTCAACAATTGCGCGTGCTTCACAAAATCTAACTAGACGTATGCATTCAGGAAGGTCAATTCAACAAAACCCAAGCCTAATATTCAGAGGAAGGAGCCAAAATCCATCTTGGCTAAACATAAAAACCAAATTTTAACAAAAATACGTACTTTTGTCAATTTAAACCTGGCCTTGTGTGTGCTTAAAAAAATAATCATCACGTATGAATTCAGCAAGTACCATAACTTTTATAGGACGGTATCAACATCCAACTTAGCAGAAAAGGAAACCCAAATTTCTAAAAATATGCTTTTCGAATTACAAACCTGCTTCAACCTTCAAGTAGGGATTCAGCAAGGTCCATTCAATAAAATACAAGCTTATTTTTCAAAGCTATGAGTCGAAATGCAATTTGGCAGACCCAAAACAAAATTTCTATAGTTGAAGATGCTAATTTCAAATAACAGACTGACACATCCCCTCACCATCCCTCTCCAAATGGGGAGTTTGGTAAAGAGAGATGAAAAAACCGATTTGTACCTTCCTTAAAAGTTGTCCTTGCTCGCTATTCTAATATTTATATGCAATCTTCACACTGCCGTACTCTAACGGAACTATCAACTCTATGCTTTCATCTACTCCATTTATCGTATAAAAATTACCACTACAGTCTGTTATTTGCAATTAGCATCTTCAACTATGTAAATCGTTGACTTCACGTAGAAGTAATACTAAAACATGAAGTCAAAGTAAAATTTCTATGAAAATACGTATGGATTTAGCAATTTTATAAAATCCACGACTATTTTCAAAGGGAGGCGCCGAAATTCAACTTGGCTGAACAGGAAACACAAATTTCTATGAACATACGTTCTTTTGAGATTTTAAACCCAGTTTTCTAAAAAATTGTGCATGCTTCAAAAAATGTACCATCACGTATATATTCAGCAAGATCCAGCCTATAAGATCCAAGCCTATTTTTCAAAGGACGGAGTCAAAATCCAACTTGGCTACTGTGTTTCAGCGTTATATGGAAAAAAGTCAAAGTCTGGAATTTCAAACGCTACCCTCTGGAATGGTAGTTTGGGTGGTCAGAATCACCCTGCCAAAATTTGAAGTGATTTGGTTCACGGGAACCCCTCGCTCAAACGGCTTGAAGTTTGTATGGGGAAAATCGACAAAATGTATGGGGGAGCGAGCCACTTTCACATTCGCGGCTCTAGGTGGCGCTGTAGTGGGTCGATTTTCTTCGTGTACAAAATGTAGCACCTTTGGAGTATTGGGAACATCTTGGCTCAAGACCGGATGTGAAGCCGAGTTACCCCCGAAAAGTTATTAGCGTTTCAAACGAACACCACCTGCTTTACTTCTGGGGAGGGCCTAACGCGCTTGTGCAGTTTTTATTTTTACGAACAGGTATACGAATAGCAATGTTTGCATAGGTATAACTTTTTTGTTTAACCATGAAATTGGTAGAAATTTTCACAATGAGTAGAAAAATGTTTGAAATTATGGTCTACTAAAAATTGGAACAGATTGGCCAAGTGGTTCCGGTTTTATTCCGGGTTTCCGAGAGGCCATCGGGGGGAGAAAAGGTACCAGTCGTCTACAACAAGGTGGTGCTGAAAATCCACAGCAATAGGCATCTATGGGTAGTGCTGATTAATATTTTAACAAAATCAACCCATAACCTGGTTCTAAATACTGAGCGTCCACCGTCCATCAATTTTACGGATGTTCCGGATCTTCTCACGGACCATCTGGTGACTACTCAGAGCCATTGAACAAATAATGTATCTAAAATCACCATTTTACTACACTCCACATAGTTGCAGAGTAAAATCAAGGCCTACTTTGATCAAATTTACAAAGCAATAAATTTATCAGATTTTCCGGATCTTCCAGCGGGTTATGTCGTGGCCACTCGGAACAATTGAACAGCTAATATAACAAAAATCACCATTTTACTACATTTTACGTAGTTGCAGAGCAAAATCAAGGCCTACTTTAATCAAATTTATGCAGCAATACATTTTACGGATGTTCCGGATCTTTCGGCGAGCCACTTGGAGCCAGTGAACAGCTTATATATAAAAAATCATAATTTTACTACATTTTATACAGTTGCAATGAAAAATCAAGGCATACTTTGATGAAATTTACTTAGCAACCAATTTTACGGATGTTTCAGATCTTTGGGTGGGTCATCTGGTGACCATTTGGAGCCAATGACCAGCTAATATTTCAGAAATCACCATTTTACTGTATTCCATATAATTGCGGAGGAAAATCAAGGCCTACTTTGATCAAATTTACACAGCAATCAATTTTACGGATGTTCCGTATCTATCAGCGGACCATCTGGTGATAACTCGGAGCCATTGAACAGCTAACATATCAAAAATCACAATTTTACAACATTTCTCATTGTTGCAGAGAAAAATCAAGGCCTACTTTGATCGAATTTATGTAGCACTAAATTTTACGGATGTTTCGAATCTTCCGGCGGATCATCTGGTGACCGCTTGGAGCCATTGAAACGCTTATATATCTAAAATCATTAATTTACTACATTTCATATAGTTGCAGAGAATAATCAAGGCCTACTTTGATAGAAAATACATAATAATCCAGATTAAGGTTGATCAGGGTCATCGGAAGGCCTTCCGGTGGACGCTCAGTATTTAGAACCAGGTTATGGGTTGATTTTGTTAAAATATTAATCAGCACTACCCATAGATGCCTGTTGCTGTGGATTTTCAGCACCACCTTGTTGTAGACGACTGGTACCTTTTCTCCCCCCGATGGCCTCTCGGAAACCCGGAATAAAACCGGAACCACTTGGCCAATCTGTTCCAATTTTTAGTAGACCATAATTTCGAACATTTTTCTACTCATTGTGAAAATTTCTACCAATTTCATGGTTAAACAAAAAAGTTATACCAATGCAAACATTGCTATTCGTATACCTGTTCGTAAAAATAAAAACTGCACAAGCGCGTTAGGCCCTCCCCAGAAGTAAAGCAGGTGGTGTTCGTTTGAAACGCTAATAACTTTTCGGGGGTAACTCGGCTTCACATCCGGTCTTGAGCCAAGATGTTCCCAATACTCCAAAGGTGCTACATTTTGTACACGAAGAAAATCGACCCACTACAGAGCCACCTAGAGCCGCGAATGTGAAAGTGGCTCGCTCCCCCATACATTTTGTCGATTTTCCCCATACAAACTTCAAGCCGTTTGAGCGAGGGGTTCCCGTGAACCAAATCACTTCAAATTTTGGCAGGGTGTTTCTGACCCCCAAAACTACCATTCCAGAGGGTAGCGTTTGAAATCCCAGATTTGACCTATTTTGAAACACTCTACTGAACAGGAAACCCAAACTTCCACCAGAATACGTATTTTTGTGAATTTAAACTCGGTTTTCACAAAAATTCAAAAATTTAAACCTGACGTATGGATTCAGCAAGGACTATTCTTCAAAATCCAAGTCTATTTTTCAAATATCGGAGCCGAAATTCAACTTGGCAGAACAATCTTTAAAATTTGTCGAACCTTCGAAGGGAATCCCTTTATGAAGAGCTTTGAGTGTGTTGGTTTATTTCCTTTAAATTCCGTTACAATTGCTTATCTTTTGACAGATGCGCGTATTTCGTCTACTACTTGCAGACTTCATCAGCGCCAAGTACTCAACACCACTGGTGGTGTTTTTTTGTTAAAATTTTTGTTAAAATTTGGTTTTTATGTTCAGCCAAGATGGATTTTGGCTCCTTCCTCTGAATATTAGGCTTGGGTTTTGTTGAATTGACCTTCCTGAATCCATACGTCTAGTTAGATTTGGTGAAGCACGCGCAATTGTTGCGAAAACTGAGTTTAAATTCACAATGAATATAACGTCGATCCAAACATTCCTTTGCAAACCAAAGATGAAATTAATTATGCTCTTGAATCTCTGACTTCTTCTATAGTTGAAGCAAGAGCTGCCTCAGTTCCGAAATGCGAGGTTAAATTCGATTCAATTATAATACACGACGATCTTTAGCTCTAGAATTAAATTTCCAAAATTGGATTTGTGGTGTTCACCACAATTTTAACATTTAAATTTCTTAGGATCTTCCTTCACAGGACAGTCGTCCTTTGCGTGAGAGAAATCACCACAAGTCATGCAATTAGCTGGCATGTAGCAATTTGTTGGTTCCGTGATCCCATCCCTGGCACTTACGGCACTGGGTGAGGTTTTGGAAATTTCCTCCAGTCTTCCTGAAGTATTCTCACTTTACTCGGAAATGGAGCATAAGGCTAGTTTTTGACGTAGGACTACGTCTGTGATTTCTATATGGGGGTACACTTTGTGAAAACCGAAAATGGGACATTTAACAAATTATGGAAGATTTTGAACGTTAATAACTCAACTGCCCCTGGTTCAATTTCAATAATTTTATCACCAATCGATCAGAAATATGGCTACGCATCGATAAAAATGCTTCCGAATGTTGATTTTCAACAAGAAACTATTGAAAAACTGGTAAATGTCCAAAAGCGTCGAATTAACTAACAAATCCACCAATTACCTACATTCATATGCTGCTTCCCCAGCAAGTCGTCAGAGAGTAGTAAATAGACAAAAAAGTCGAAGTGGCATTCGCCTCCGATCCCCGGGCGCGTGCGAATAGGGAGGATGGAATTGAGTAATATTTTGAACACTCATCGCCATATTCAGAACCACACGCTCCCAACGACCACACAAAATGCTGGCCAGAGTTGTAATCTTGTAACCAAACTTGGAAACAGGGGATACACTCAAAACATATATCACAATTACAATTGCATAAGATCCATGTGAATTTCACATAGCTTTCCAAAAAAGTTGACGACAACCTAAAGAAATCGTTTATGGACTTCGTCGCTTGAGTTTTTTCTGGAAATTTTTGTTAAATAAGCTAGAATTAAATAAAAAAAAAAGTTTTTTTCCCATACATTTTTTAACCGCTCTACTACCAATCCCCTAAGAGCCACAAAACATTCAAATTTGAAAAAGAAAATCTACTCTCACGATTTCAACATTCCATGTATTTTGATGACACTCTGTAACATTTGGTGGGGGAGGGAGGATTAACATTTGAAGTCCCTCCCATTTTGCATATTCTGCATAAAAAATGCATAAAACTTCCCTCCCTTTTAACATATTCTGCAAGAAAATACTATTAAACAAAAATTTCTAGGAAAAAACTGAACGGTAATGAATAATTTCTTTTGACTTATTTCGACCATAATATGCATCCATAGCGTTCCATCCACTTTTCCAAATTTCGAACTTACTATGGAGCAGCGCCATCAATGAGAAAAAATAGCCTTAACTTAATAGTGAAAACTATTTCTGTAGTTCTTTAAAAATTCTACCCTAACTCTTTTCTTAAATGAACTTGGTGGCCCTGAAAAGGGCCGTTTTGTTACTTGGTTGTTGGAGATAATGATGCATAGACGACATCCATGACCGGGACTGTCTGCTCTTGGCGTGTTCAGTGACGGCATCACGGATCACATTTTCTCGGCACACCTTCAGCACACCTCGGGTTTCCTCATACATCAGACCGGAGATGAGCTTGACACCACCACGTCGAGCCAGACGACGAATTGCAGGCCCTGGATAAAATTCCACAAATGGTTTGGACGATACCGTGAACACGTCGTTAAGCAAAATAATCATACAAAATTTATTAAGGTTTTCAGTAAAGTACCAGGACGAACGAATTTTTTTCAACAAACTCGTTCTCAGCAATGCCTTTTCCGATTTTCATAAACTTGGATTTTTATTCAAGGGGAATAGTTGAACTAACTTTTGGCGTAGGTACCACCCCCTTTGAACCCTACTCGTTCTTGGGAGATGTGAATATGTCTGTGTTTTTTTGAACTTTTTTTTAACTAGTTTGACCAAATGTTTTAAATTTTCACGCGAATCGGTTGTCTGGTGCAGCAAATGATCAGATAGATGAAATATGATTAGTAAGACTGTATTTAGATATTTCCATAACGTATAGCTACGATATTATCAGTTCCGGGAGTCCCGGAAATCGGTACTGTAGGACATAGTAATATCTCAGGCAAAAGTATCTTGTGGCATGTCAAGTGAATGAAGATGATTTGAGATGATTTTGGCCAGTTTGGCATCGGTTCCGGAACACGGATCTGTGAATTCCGGCAAACGGTTTGTTGGGATATAATTACATTGAGGTCACGCCCCTTTGTCAGTCAAAATTGGATTCCTTTGCAACAAAATTAAACAATGACACCGATAATGACCATGCATCAGAACCCTAGTCTTAACCACTTCAAACTAGAGAACAACGCATGGAGGATTAGGAATCACATAGATGAAGACTAACTAACTCATTTTTTCTTTGTTTCAAGACCATCATCGGTAGAAAAAGCCGAGTTTTGTCACTATCAACAAGGCGTTCAAAGTAACAATGACTAAGATGTGTTTCTTTAATTACTGAAAAATCCTGTTCCCCTAATTTCAAGTAGTCAAGACTAGGAACCGGTGGTAGATCTTACATCCCGTAACTCACCACGAAAAGGTGATCTACCCACGTTACGGGGCAGCTAGGACCGTTAGTTTATAATTACTTGCGGAGCACCAGGGTCAGATCCTGAATGGTGGCTACTGTCGTTAGAATGATGTTTTGTTTACATTATAATATTCACCTCGGTTGAACATGCATGATTTTACATACCACGCGATATAGTAGCTTCGAATATATCATTCCTAGTCATTTCCAGGATTTACGGAACTAGAAACTGGAGGCATTGGAACAGATGCCAATGTGTCTATATGACATTGAAATTATCTGAAATAATCGTTCATGGCCATATCCTATGATTTGATATGCAATATGACTCATTTGCCTCAAATATGACTATGGCCTAAAGAACTGGGAACCAATGTCAACGTGACCATGTGTCACAGGATTCATCTCAAACTGTTTTCATTAGGCATATCTACTTTTTTGTCGTGATTGAAACCACCACATGGTATGGTTTTCATGAATATGATTATACCTTACCGTATCGTATTGCGGAATCTATGAAATGGAATTCCGGAATCCCGGAACCGATGCCACTACAAATAATCTTTATTGACCTTATCTTATTATTATATCGCGAATGTTACTGTGGGGTATAAAACCGGATTCCACGGATTTCCGGGAACCGATGCCAATGTGCCCATATGTCATCAGATACATTACAACCTGATTTCTTGTCATTTTGGCATAATATGATAAATTATATCCCAACAAACCGTTTGCCGGAATTCACAATTCCGCGTTCCGGAACCGATGCCAAACTGGCCAAAATCGTCTCAAATCATCTTCATTCACTTGATCCTACCTATTTGCCATGATTTGACATGCCACAAGATACTTTTGCCTGAGATATTACTATGTCCTACAGTACTGATTTCCGGGACTCCCGGAACCGATAATATCGTAGCTATACGTTATGGAAATATCTAAATATAGTTTTACTAAGCATATTTCATCTATCTGATATCATTTGCTGCACCAGACAACCAATTCACGTGAAAATTTAAAAAAATTGTCAAACTAGTTAAAAAAGTTCAAAAAAACACAATCATATTTACACCTTCCAAGAACGAGGAGGGTTCAAAGGGGGTGATACCGAAGCAAAAAGTTAGTTCAACTATTCCCCTTGAATAAAAATCCAAGTTTATGAAACTCGGATAAGGCATTGCTGAGAACGAGTTTGTTGAAAATAATTCGTTCGTCCTGGTACTTTACGGGATAATATAAATTGACATGTTTGTTTACGCCTCATTTTTTATGTCAAAGATGGGTTCCATCACGTGTAAAATTAGTTATTTCTAAGTGTGTATGTTTAAAACACCCACACATTTAATCACGGCTTCCCTTTCGGTATTGTTTTTTACAGTTTTCGAACTGTAAATCATAAAAAATACCGAACATTCAGCTATTCTCAATAAAAACAACTGATGTTTAGTAGCTTTTGCGACAAACTACTGAATACGATAATAGCAAGTACTGATTTTTTCGTAAAATGACAGATTTACGGTGAATGACTAACACTCAGTAAAATATAGAACCGAGATTTCAGTATTCGTTATGTTTTACTGAAAAGTCATCAAACGAAATTCGAAAATTGCTGATCTCACCAGTAAGTCACCTTGCTTGTGTCATCCTCCTCCGTTTCATCTCGTGCACTTTACGTCGGATATGTGTGATTAGACTGGCCACTAACCACTAAGATTTTGTTTTCGTGTTCGGTAAATTTTACCGAAATCAGAACAGCTGTTCGGTGAAACTTTGAACTTCATTTGACAGGCTATTGAACTTGATAAGAATTTCAAAACATGTTCAACCTTGTTTAAATACGATAAGTATATCGATAAGTCCGATATTATCGATAAATATTAATTATAAAATTATCGGGTATATAACCGATATTTAAGAATCCTATCCAACGATAGAATCCAGAATCCTATCCAACGATAATCGAAATTCGATATCGGTCAGATGTTAATAATCATCAACATGGTTCTTTCTCCAGTTGACGAAGAATATGTTCGTGACGAGCCATTGAGAAAGATCTCTACCGCTAATTTGGTATGGAGTTATCACGAGGGAATGGTTCAACGCAATAACAACCGAAATGGACAGCTCACTTCGTACAGAAATTGATATGTAGGTACGGAAGGAGTGGTATCGAACTATTTTTTTTTGTTAATTACTTTATTTGTACAGGCTCAATCGAATAAACTTTACAGAGCCAAGTTAGTTTCGAACTAATGACATGTGTTATTTAACGGTACTTATCTTACTGAGGACAAATAAGAAGAGTACATTTCGATATTTGTTGGCTCTGAAACTTCTGTCTAATATTACAACCTCGGTCCCTTGAGAGCGTTTGGTTTCGAAAACACGGCGAATACTGTACGATGTAGGCTCGAAGAGTGAACAGAATATTTTTGTTTGTGTATTGTCGATGTTTTTGATGTTCCGAATGCATTATGAAGTTGGAAGAGAATGAAATATGTTTAATGTATTTTCCATTGAATATTGGATATCGGATCCGATATCGATACTCAAAATCGGATATCGAAATAATATCGATATTTTCAGAGACCGATATTATCGATAAATTTGACCTCGTCACAGCACTACATTTTAGTGGATATTTAGTTTCAACGTAGCTGAAAAGCAATTGAATTGAATTGCATAAATTTTATCGAATAGTTCAGCTGTTCAGATTTCGGTAAAAATAACCGAAGTCGGCGATAATTTCTAAGTGTGCACATTTATATGGGAGATATTTTTATCATTTATTTTTTCAACGGTACTTCCATATATTTAGCTGATTTTTAAGTAAAAACATTCACTTACATTGCCTATTGTAGAGCTCTTGTTATGCACACGCAATCGGCACCCAATTAGAACCACCAACCGGCCGAATTACCAGGAAGCGACCAGCATGTTAACATCGCCCAAAAAAAAAAATTCATTTTTATTTTCATTTTCAACCATGCTGCACAAGGGTAGAAGTAAAGATTTGACACCACAGAATAATAATCACAGGGGTCAAGTGTATCCTGCTTAATATGCCGGATAGGGAGGAATAGTCGGAGTAACAGTAGTAATAGTAAAAGTTGGAAAGTAAGCGTACAGAGGACCATGTTTTGCAATACCTGTAAATCTTGTTTTATGAAATCTGGAAATCTATAAAATCACTGAAGGTAATTAAATTTAAATGAGGTATGAGGGAGCGCTATGTTAATTTTGATCCGTATTTATCCCTGCTGACCATTCTATTTGTACTATTTGCAGGCAATTGTTGTTAGATCATGTGACACTGCTACTACTATTATATTAGATGTATGACATGTCAAGTTTCATTAGGGCTGAATACTGTTTTAAAACGCAACGTAATGTTTCAATGAAGGTTTCAATAGCATAAATCCCTTGCAAACCCAAATAAATCTATCTGTGTAAAAATAAATAAAATAAGAGTGATTTGTGGAATAACTAGCCAGTATCGCAACCAAAGTCAGTGCCTATTCGTAAGCGTACTACAACGCGGCTCTCAAACAAAGGAGTAACAAGTGTGATACTATCACCGTTAGACTAGATCTTTGGTTCCTTAATGTAGTGGTTCATCAGAGAGGCGAAGTTTAGTAATCCCCATCAACTGCCAATGGCGCCATTCTATCGCGGCATGAGCCAGCAACGCCGGCCATAAACCTACCGTCTCCAAAACTCACTATAAAGCATGAAATTAAGCCCGCCCACCAGCAGCAAGGTGCAAAAACTACACAGCTAAACATAAATTTTAATATTACATGATTACATCCAAGAGGATGCACTTCAATCATGTCGAAAATCTCATGTAATTTTTATGGCCACAAAAATAAACAAATGCAGTAAAAGCAGCGTAATGTCAGTTCACACAATTAGAAATTATCGCCGACTTCGGTAATTTTTACCGAAATCTGAACAGCTGAACTTTTCGGTAAAATTTATGCATTATTGCTTTTCAGCTACGTTGAAACTAAATCTCCACTAAAATGACAAGATTTGATAATTTAAACAAGGTTGAACATGTTTTGCTATTATTTTCAAACTCAATAGCCTTTAACATGAAGGTCAAAGTTTTACCGAACATTCAGCTGTTCTGATTTCGGTAAAATTTACCGAATACGGAAACAAAATCTTAGTGTGCATGCACTGTATTAATGATAATTTTTCCTTTTTGGCAAGTAATATTACACCATATTTTTGACACGATGAAGTACATTGCTTCAAAGATAATTGATAACTGTAAGCAGGCATGGAAAATCATTTGCATTCATTTCGTGCATTCATTTACATTCATTTGCCTCTAACTTTTTTCTTCAACAGCATTCTGCAAAATGATATATGAAGCTTTTGTAGGTTTTGTTATTAGCTACAACAAGTCAAATCCGTATCTCTTATGCATGACGAACTAGAGCGAACAGAAGGCATTACTGTTTTTCAGTGAATGCCCAACAAACAATTGCCTATTGAAGAAACGACTTTTTGACGATTTTATTCCAATTCATGTTTAATAATACTTGTACTATTTTTAATAATAACTTCTGTTCAGGCTTTGTTCACACAAATGTGGAGAATTTATTCAACCACAACATCGAAATATTTGGTGTTGAATAAGGTATTTCAAGAAGCTTTTATTCGACTTACAAGAGTTGTAACAGAGCTTATTCGATCAAATTTTTGATTATTCAGCGTTTACTAGACATCATTACTTCCTTAAACAGCGATGGTATAAAGTTGTATATAGACGCTTAATTCTCATGTGAAATAATGTTTAATTAGACACTATTATACATTTATATTAAACGATTATTCAACTACGCGATAATTAATCCGAAAATAAGAACGGGACAGAGGCATGGTTGTTCCCGTTTAGTGAGTGTTGTGTCATTATTTCTGTCGAAGCACGCACCCTCCACCACAACACATAGATCATAGAAAATTTATTACATACATACATACATACACCACACATGTCGTTAGATGGGATTCGAACCATGACCTTCCGATCACCAGCCGCTTGCCTTGCCATCTGAGCTATCCTAGAATACATCATATGGGCAGCTAAATAAGCAATAAAAGCTTGAATCTGAATACCTATCAGCACTCCCTGCCGTAACTCTAGCTAATTCAAGGAGATGTGAGAATGATTAAATCATTAATAGTTGTTTTACATGAGACCAATGTTACCTCTCCATCTCTCTTATTTCGATTGAAAGGATGCTGGGCTATTCTTTTAGATAGATTTTAGATAGATTAGTTGTCGTGAGTGATACGATCTATGATTACAATTTAAATAAATTAGGCGTGGAAAATATATTTAAAAAAGGGTTTAGGTTGGGATTGAACTCGCGACCTTCTACTTGGAAAGCGGAAACGGTAACCACTATGCTACCAATTTCGTTTTGTTGTGAGCCTGAAGCAGTGCTGTGGAATAATGAATGAATACGCCGTTTGTAAAGCATTTACAAAGCATGAAATTAAAAAAACATGGACGCATAGTGGTATAAGAGCTATTATGCTAACTGTATTCAGCTTCATTCAGCAATATTGTTAAGCAATGCAATGGAATCTAATAATGGATCTAGAAAACAATTATTAGACGTATAATAAAGCATGTTGTTGAATCAATTTCAACAGTCGAATTAAAGCGTCAATGTATGTGAAAATTACACTTATTCAGTATGTTATTAGATCAAACTTCTGGTGTGGAATCAGGAAGACAGTCATCGTTTGTATAGATTTTAATAAGTATATTAATCAGATCAGAGCAATCAGCGGAACAAAGGCGCATCATCGATCTCAATGAGGTTTTCTGAGCACATAATTTGACAACCCGTTTTATTCAGAATTGTACACTGTTATAAAGCATTTATTCAATATATATGCTTATTTGTGACTCTGAATTGTTTGACTGAACCAGTATTGTGGAATAATGAATCTAATACGTCGTTTATAAAGCATTTACAAGGCATGCAATTAAAACATGGACGCAAAGTGGTATAAGAGCTAATTTTGTTGACTGTATGCACATTTATACAGCAATATTGTAAAGCAATACAATGAAATCTAATAATGGAGCTATAAAACATTTATAAGACGTCTAATAAAGCATTTTATTATACGAATTGAAAACAGTCGAATTAAAGCGTAAATGTATGTGCAAATTACACTTATTCAGTTTGTTATTAGATCAAACTTCTGGTTCTGATAAAGGAAGACAGTCAACGTTTATAAAGCTTTTAATAAGTAAATTAGTCATATCAGAGCAAACGGCGGAATAAAGGCGCATCTTTCGTCCTCAATGAGCTTTTTTCAGCACATAATTCGACATACTGTTTTATTCAGCAATGTACACTGTTATACAGCAATCATTCAATGTTTATGTTTATTTGTGACTGTGAATTGTTTGTTGGGTGTATTTTACATTCACTGAAAAACAGTAACAAGTTCTGCCCGCTCTAGTTCTTGATGCATAAGAGAAACAGATTTGAGTTATGAGCAAAAGTTGTAGCTAACAAAACCTACAAAAGCTCTATACATCATTTTGGGGAATGCTGTTGATGAAAAAAGTTAGAGGCAAATGAATATAAATGAATGTATGAAATGAATGCAAATGATTTTCCATGCCTGACTGCTACATTGTCAGTAGTTCACACGTTACATGAGCTTCAATTTTGACAAAAAATATGTTTTTTTTAATTGGCAATTTGAGAATTTAATTTTTTTTTTTATTTTTAAAACTTTACCAAAATACAGAATTATTTTTGTCAGTGGAAGGAAACAGATAGGACATAGACAACTTTGCCCAATATACCATCTCGATCAAACAAATCGTTCTGGAGGTATGTATTATTGTATTTATACATATTTTTTGCTGGATTCGTTCTGTAAAATACAATTTTAACCGAAAGTTTTATAAAAAATATTGTGTTACCAATTTTCCATAATCAAAATTGCTGAATTTCCGTAATTTACTGAAATTTACCATAAACTGTAATTAAAAATTACTGATTAAAACTGTAAATGGCTGAAATTCCGCAATACGGTAAAAATTGTGACGAATGAACTGTAAACCCAATATTTTACAATAACAAGTGGTAACTACTGTACGACATTTTTGTAAAAATTACTGAACATTTGTAAACTTCATAATATCAAACCCAACTTTTGCTGCCATTTCTAAGATGAGTTATCTTCTGTGCTCCGTTGTTAAACGTAAGTAGTTTTCTTTTTTACTACAATCCATTCGCTGAAAGTATAATTCTTTTTCATTACTGGGCTTTCAGCTGCCATGGACATTACTTAGGCTCGACATTAAGCGACCTTATGTCCTCCTCAACAGGAAAAAAAAAGCGAGTTTGTGTGCACTGGCACTGAGTAGAGAGAATATTATTTTTGAACGGACGCACGATGAAAAAACAAAAATAAATGTTTATGAGCCAAATGAATCTTTTGGTTTATTTGGAGGATGAAATAATGAATGAATCAATTAAAATCATTATTTATCATTCATTTAGGGAAATAAAGTACAATCATTTCGGTAAATATTATACTGAACGCTATTGCAAACTTTACCGATCATTCAGCAAAATTTACAAAAAAAAAAATACCGAATAGATTACCGAATTGTTACTTGTTACCGAATAGATTACCGAAAAATTGTCCTAGCTGTTCCATATTCGGTAAAAAAAATACAGTGTACTGTAAAAAAACCTAAGTGTGTAGGTGTCATTTTTACATAAGCTCCTTTCAGAAGTTAGTCGCGTACAAAACTAAGGAAACAAATGTGAAAAATTACATGTTGGGAAATAAAAAACAACTATGTATAAAATTAAAAGTAAAGGGTGATACGGTCAAAATTTGGTCAAGGGAAAACGCGTGTAAATCGGTGAAATCGTTTATTTAAAAAATCAAATTAAATTTCTTTTTCAAGTTCAATTAGTATAAAATTCAGGAAAAATATTCAGTTAGGCTTCCGCTTTTCCAAATCCGAATTGCCGGGCCTTACGCTTGACCCCTGCCATCAGATTTTGTACAGCCACCTTGTCCACCTTCTTCGCCGCAGAAAGCCAGTTTGCCTTGAACTGCTGCTCGCCCTTAGCAGTTTTTTTGGTCTTCTTTAGGTTCCGCTTGACAATAGCCCAGTATTTCTCAATTGGGCGGAGCTCTGGCGTGTTGGGAGGGTTCTTGTCCTTGGGAACCACCTGCACGTTGTTGGCGGCGTACCACTCCATGGCCTTTTTACCGTAATGGCAAGATGCCAAATCCGGCCAAAACAGTACGGAACAACCGTTTTTCTTCAGGAAAGGTAGCAGACGTTTATTCAAACACTCTTTCACGTAAATTTCTTGGTTGACAGTCCCGGAAGCTATGAAAATGCTGCTTTTCAATCCACAGGTACAGATGGCTTGCCAAACCAGATATTTCTTTGCGAACTTTGACAGTTTCATGTGCTTGAAAACATCTGCTACCTTTCCCCTTCCTTTTGCCGTATAAAACTCCTGTCCCGGAAGCTGCTTGTAGTCGGCTTTGACGTAGGTTTCGTCGTCCATTACCACGCAGTCAAACTTCGTCAGCATCGTCGTGTACAGCCTCCGGGATCGCGCTTTGGCCGTCGTATTTTGTTTATCATCGCGATTTGGAGTCACTACCTTCTTGTAAGTCGATAGTCCGGCTCGTTTTTTGGCTCGATGCACGGTTGTAGACGATACACCCAGCTTATTTGCGGCATCTCGGAGAGAGAGGTTAGGGTTTCGCTTGAAACTACCGGCAACTCTCTTTGTCGTCTCAGCGGCTTCCGGTTTTCGATTTCCCCCCAATCCAGACTTCCTGGCTGTCGACAAACGTTCCCCAAACACTTTAATTACATTTGTAACGGTTGATTTAGCAACTTTTAGCGATTTTGCCAACTTTGCGTGCGAGTAGCTCGGATTTTCGCGATGCGCGAGCAAAATTTTGATACGCTGCTCTTCTTGCTTGGACGGCATTTTGACAACTGAAGAGTGAATTCCAAAATCAAAATAGGAGCAACATTCTACACACACACACCTTCAAAATGAGGGGTGTTCAGGTTTTTTAAATGCAAAATTGAAAGAAATACGTCAAGTTGATATTGACCAAATTTTGACCGTATCACCCTTTAATTCTAAAACATCGATCCGAAACGATTTCCGAGTCTGCGTGGAACTGCTCGTGTAGTATATTTTTTTACACAGAATTGAGGTATTTTTTTCCATGCATATACAGTAGAATCAACAATCAATACGAAACTATCGATTTGAAATTGGCTCACTACTTGACTAGCCTATTGGTCCCAAGCAAATCGATTAACGTATCCCATTCTAGTTGAAATTATAGTACTACACTATGTTTGTTTTGATTCTCTATGAAAGTTTGACAGATGAAATGAGGGGTTCGTGGATTTTCCTATGTTTCGAGGGGTACATCGATTAGCTTGGGACCGAAGATAGTACCAGAGGTGAGCCAAAAAGCTGAGCACATTTCTTCGGGACCTACTAGTCTTAGAGTTACCTCTATGGTAGAATCGACTACAGCTCAGACTAGTTAACACTCCGAATACGATGCCTCCGAAAAACGTGTAACGGCAAGTTTGCAATGGCATAACTTAGCCATTTCTTAATAAATTTCAAAAATTGTGGTACATTTAGAATTCCTAGGATTTGTAGATGATTTTGATTGTATTGTATTAATATTGATAATAGAGTCGCCTACTTTTTTAAAAAGTGAAAAGAGTTGTTACACGTTTTTTTGAAAGGTGTGTTTGTAGGGTTTTGCAAGTGGCGCAAGATCTGTAATTTAGATGAATGGGCACAAATGTTCACAATTAGCCAGAATACAGTCATGGTTCCTATAAATGGATCCTGGAGACAACGGAACGGTCCTCGAAAAATCCGGAACATCCGTAAAAGGTGGTCAATCCATGAACCTGATCCTAGAGCTCTGCGGTTTTTTTTGAAAACATTAGGAACTGTGATATAAAAAAATATTTAGGGTCGTGACATAAACATGTCCCATTTAACATTAGCATCTGTGATATAACGATGAATTTGATCATGGACCCAGATGGCCATCCGACCATCTAGCGGAAGATCCGGAACATCCGTAAAAGTGGTAAATCCACGATCGTGATCCTAGAGCTCCGCGTTTTTTTGTTTAACATTAGTTACTGTGATGATAGAAATAATTTGGGGTGTGACTTAAACATGAACCTGGATGTCTATGGGACCATCCTCCGGAAGATCCGGAACATCCGTAAAAGTGGTCAATCCATGAAACTGATCCTAGAACTCCGCAGTTTTTGAAAAATACTAAGAACTGAGATGATATAATGAATTTGGGGTCGTGACATAAACATGGACCTTGATGGCCATGAGACCGTCCTCCGGAAGATCCGGAACATCCGTGAAAGTGGAAAATTCACGAAACTTATCCTCCGTGGTTTTCGTGAAAACATTAGGAACTGTGATATTAGAATGAATTTGGAATCGTAACATCAACATGGACCCAGATGGCCATCGCACCGTCTTCCGGAAGATCCGAAAAATCCATAAAAGTGATCCTAGAGCTCCACGATTTTTTCGAAAACACTTGGAACTGTCATATATAAATTAATTTGCGGTCATGACATAAACATGTACCTAGAAGGCCATGGGACCGTCCTCCGCAATATCTAGAACATCTAAACTGATCCTAGAGTTCTACGGTTTTTTCGAAAGCATGTGGAACTGCGATATAAGAAAGAATTTGGGGTCATGACATAAACATGGACCCAAATGGCCATGGTCACTTAGAAATTTTTACAGAAATCTGTAAAATTTTATCGAAATCTCAACAGCTGAACGTTCGGTAAACAGTTTCGCAGATGTCCTGTAATTTTTCACAAATATCTGTAAATTTTTCACAGATATCTGTAAATAATTACAGGAAAACTGTTAAATTGTTTACCAAACGAACGTTCAGCTGTTAAGATTTCGGTAAAATTTTACAGAAATCTATAAAATAATCTTAGTGTGTAAAAGAATAATGAGAGAGAGAAGGATTAGTATTTTCCATTTAATTCCACTACTTTATTTGCTTATCCTTGACAGATACGCTTATTTCGTCTACAATGTGCAGACTTCTTCAGTGTCTTGTCAGTGTGTAAAAGAAGTCAATCAATGAAATTGATCCTAGAGCTCCACAGTCTTTTTTTCAAAAACATTGGGAACTGTGATATAAGAATGAATTTGTGGTGGTGACAAAAACATGGACCTGGATGACCATAGGACCGTCCTCTGGAAGATTCGGAAAATCCGTTAAAGTGATCCAGTGGTTTCTTATATCACAGTAATGTTTAGAAAAGAACTGCAGGGCTCTACGATCAGTTTCACAGTATGATAAATTTACGGATGTTCCGGATCTTTTGAAGGACAGTCCCATGGCCAACCGGATCCGTGTTTATGTCACGACTCTAATTTCTATCTTAAATCGCAGTTCCAAGAGTTTTCGAAAAAAAACCACGTTTTTTTTCACAGTATCATGGAAGATCCACTTTTACGATTAGTAATTAGAGATAAAAATATATATTTGCTTAATATAACCTTGAAATTTCAGTGTTACATCCACTTGATGTTGTGAGCTGAGGAAACATAGAGCTGCATCTTATTATATGTAAATAATAATTATTTTCATTGCAGAATATCAACTTTTGTATCTATATAAATTTATATGCATAATTTCATATTTAATGTTTTGATATATTTCATTTCTCCACTACATATATTTTCATTATATAAATAAATACTGGGTTGGGAGGGAGCATCAGGGTATAATTTGACCTGGGACTGGACGATGGAGTGGTATGACAACCGGAGTCTAGGAGGGAATAAACACTATCATTTTCTTTATCCTACCGATTCGATTGTGGTGGTGTGAATTCTACTTCAACAGTTTCAGTGAGATTGACGCGCCCTTCTTTACAAACCATCCTGTAGGAAACTTAATAAGTATTGCGAATTGTGTTATTCGATTTGCTTGATCGTATCGTTGGAAGGAGAGCATTAAATTCCTGTGGATTTCATGTAAGTGTCTCTGCTTACGGGTCCGCACCTACGTTTTTGGCCCTTCATACAAGGATATTGTGAATTCAGACCGGTAGCTCAAATTGATCTTGCTATTAAGTGGAGCTGCATACAAGACAAGATCTTTGAAGGGATGGTGGCTACCTTACATTCATACATACATCATGGATGATCCACTTTTACGGATGATCCGGATCTTCTGGAGGACGGTCCAGGTTCATGTTGATGTCTCGACCCTAAATTCTTTCATATATCACAGTTCGAAGTGTTTTCGACAAAACTACGGAGCTCTAGAAACAGTATTAAGGATTGACCACTTTTACGGATTATCCAGAGGACTTTCCCATGGTCATTCGGGTCCATGTTTATGTTAAGACCCCAAATACATTCTAATATCACAGTTCCACGGTTTTTTCGTTCTTGGATTAATTTTATGGCTTGCTTGCTTGCAGTCCGGCTAAGGCCTTGTTGTCCTCTGCTGTCCGAAGAAGTCGTCTCCACTCTAATCGATCCATGGCCAGACTTCGCCAGCCTCGTAGTCTGCGAAGGGTCCGAAGGTCGTTCCACCTTGCCCGCTGCGCGCCTCTTCTTCTTGTTCCTGTTGGGGTGCTTTCTAGAACCATTTCACTGGGTCGTCATCCGAAATTCTTACGACATGCTCAGCCCACCGTAGTCGCCCAATTTTTGCAATGTTGATGATCGATGGTTCTCCCAACAGCTGGTGCAATTTGTGGTTCATTCGCCTCCTTCATGTTCCGTCGTCTATCTGCACTCCACCGTAGATGGTACGCAACACCTTCCGTTCAAAAACACCAAGGGCGCGTTGGTCCTCCACGAGCATAGTCACGATCTCGTGGCTAGAGGACTAGAGGACCACCGGTCTAATCAGCGTATTTTAGACAGTCAACTTCGAGGCGAATTTTGTTCGATCGGAGCGCCCCCCGGAGTCCAAAGTAGGCACAATTCCCTGCCATAATGCGTCTTTGAATTTCTCTGCTTGTATCATTTTCGGTGGTCACCTCCTCCCAAATCTTGGCAATTACCCAGTGCAGCGCTCTAGCCAGTGCATCACCACCGTATTTTATTAGCTCACTTGGTTGTTGATCTACGCCAGTTGCTTTGTTGTTCTACAGCCGACCGATCTCCTCCTCAACTTCTTGAAGATCAGGGACCGATAGTTTTCTGCTGCATCACCGTTGAGGTGCTAGTCATAATAATGCTTCCACCTCTTAATTTTATGGAGTGACCATTTTACGGATGTTGTTGATTTCCGGACGACGGTCCCATGGCTATCTAAGTACATGTTTATGTCACGACCACAAATTTATTTTTACATCACAGTTCCAAATATTTTTGGAAAAAAAAACTGCGGAGCTCTAGGATCAGTTTTATTGATTGACCTCTTTTACTGATGTTCTGGACTTACCAGAGGATGGCCCCATGGCCATTTGGGTCCATATTTATGTCATGACCCCAAATTCTTTCTTATATCGCAGTTCCACATGCTTTCGAAAAAACCGTAGAACTCTAGGCTCAATTTCGATGTTCTAGGTCGTGCGGAGGACGGTCCCTTGGCCTTCTAGGTACATGTTTATGTCATGACCGCAAATTAATTTATATGACAGTTCCAAGTGTTTTCGAAAAAACCGTGGAGCTCTAGAATCAGTTCCATACATTGACCACTTTTACGGATTTTTCGGATCTTCCGGAGGACGGTACGATGGCCATCTGGGTCCATGTTGCTGTCACGATCTCAAATTTATTCTAATATCACAGTTCCTAACGTTTTCACAAAAACCACGGAGCTTTAGGATCAGTTTCGTGAATTTTCCACTTTCACGGATGTTCCAGATCCAGACCCCAAGTTCATTCTATCATCTCAGTTATTAGTGTTTCAAAAACTGCGGAGCTGTAGGATCAGTTTCATGGATTAACCACTTTTACGGATGTGCCGGATCTTCCCAAGGACGGTCCTATGGACATCCAGGTTCATGTTTATGTCACAACCCCAAATTATTTCTATCATCACAGTTCCTAATGTTTATAAAAAAAACGCGGTGCTCTAGGATCACAATCGTGGATTTACTACTTTTACGGATATTCCGGATCTTCTGGAGAACGGTCCCATGGCCCTCCAAGTACATGTTTATGTCACGACCCCAAATATTTTTTTGTATCACAGTTCCTAATGTTTAAAAAAAAAACCGCAGAGCTCTAGGATCAGGTTCATGGGTTAACCACATTTACGGATGTTCCGGATTTTTCGAGGACCATTCCGTTGTCTCCAGGACTGTATTCTGGCTAATTGTGAAGATTTGTACCCATCCATCTAAAAGATCTTGCGCCACTTGCAAAACCCTTCAAACACACCTTTCAAAAAAACGTGTAACAAATCTTTTCGCTTCTTAAAAAAGTAGACGACTCTATTTTAAATATTTTTACAATCAAAATCATCTACAAACCCTAAGAATTCTAAAGGTACCACAATTTTTGAAATTCATTAAGAAATGGAAAAGTTATGCTATTGCAAACTTACCGTTACACGTTTTTCGGAGGCTTCGTAGTCGGCGTAAAGTTTTTTACCCACCGTATTCGGAGTGTTAATTTGTTAATTACGTAATGACGTACGCCCATGGAAACTAATAACACCATCGGGTATTCTCAGGGGTGGGATGTGGCTGTCAAATACAAACAATCGTCGCCTACCTCGTGTAACTGATTCCAAACGTAACCAATCAATTAGAAACCTCCATGGTTTGTTTACGTTAGGAACAAGTTTCATACAAGAATGCTCAGTAGGCTGATTTTACAGCACGTCCCCCTCCATGGTATTCTCTCTTTCCCGATGCCAATAGTGTCCTTGTTTTGCGTGGGCGTAGTTCGGTTCACGCGAAAAGTGCCTTACAAGTTTTGTTTACAAAATATGATAGGCCCTTTCCCAATGCTATACAGATGATATCAATAGCCACATGTGAAAACGGCATACAAACTTTTTGTAAACAAACCTTTGTACTTTCATTCCTCGCCGATAGCTTGAAGTAGCCGGACGTAGTTTGCTCGTGTCTCCGTTGCGGGTATTGGTTTCGTAGCCGGTGGAGTTTTTTTTTTCACCATAGAGGTTTTTTTATATCGCGCGTTTTACCTACCGTGGACGAAGTTCAGTGCCCTAGGCAACCGCAGTCAGTAGAGGAAGTAGCCACCTTTAGCGTGGACTATCATCTCACCGTCATCGTCTCATCACCACTCCAAAGCAGCAAGCAACAACAACAAAGCAGCAAACGGAGTGGCTGCACCAGCTTACACAGCCGGCACCGGCCGGTGTTAAGTATACTATACAATAGTCTTCTCTAGCCCATTGCCGCGCTTTTGTTATAAAATTTTGCGCGTGGCTTTGCCCTCTCCCCTGATAGGGTTGTGAGGGCTATAGTGGTGCAACTTCTTGCAACTAGTGAAAAGTTTTTTTTTTTTTTGATGATTTTGTTTTTGTTTTGCTTGGTTGTTCATACACTGGGCAACAAAATATTAACAACTAGTAGTTAAGTAGATTAATTGGTGAAGGGTTTTTTAAAGTTTTTTTTTTCTTTCCTTTTTAAGCGGTTGTGCACCGCTTTTGCGCAACACTCATGGCGTTTTCGGATACCTACGTTGCGCGAACTAGATACTACCAACCGTCTTCGAAAGGACCATGGGTTGTCTTTTTTCGGTCTAAAAATAAACCTTTGAAAACTCTCGACATTTTGAGAGACTTGCTGCCGAAGTATCCGGGAATCTTGGTACATAAGGAGAGATTCAATAAACTGCGTGTAGAAGCACCGACTTATGATGTGGCAAATAAAATTGCTGAACATGAGCTGTTTAGTGTTGAGTACAACATCTACATACATCCCTTCTCGAGATGTGGAGATAGAAGGTGTGGTCTCCGACGCGAGTCTGAGTGTCGAGGATTTAAAACGAGCATCGGGTTGCTTCAAAAACTCGAAAATCGGTGAACAGGTACAGATACTGGATGTTAGGCAACTGCATTCAGTATCTTTGCAAGATGGCAAGAAAGTTTATCAGCATTCAGACTCGTTTCGGGTGACTTTCGTTGGTTCAGTTCTCCCAAACTTTGTCAAAGTTGATGGTGCTTTTTTTCCGGTGCGGTTGTTTGTACAGAGGGTATATAATTGTACCAACTGCAAAAGGCTGGGACACTCAGCCAGCCATTGCGGCAACAAAACTCGTTGTGGCAAATGTAGTGAAAACCACAAAGAGGATTCTTGCCACAAAGAATCAGTAAAATGCGCTTATTGTGGCGAGAATCCTCACCCCTTGCAGGAGTGCCCGATGTACAAGCAGCACTCCGATGAAGTGCAGCGTTCAATCTCTGGACGCTCCAAGCAGTCATATGCACAAATGGCGAAAGCTGCATCAGCCGTCCAAGATGAAAATCAATTTTCGATTTTGTCAGCTGAAGAATCGGACTCTGACTCATTCGATGAGGGTGACTCTACGGTGGTACACGCACCTTTGAAAACGAACGGATCCTCAAAACGAAAATGCTCCTCCCCGAAAGTGCGCCGTAAGAAAACGAAAGTCACTCCCAGAGGATTGCAAAATTCCCAGGGTAATGGGGATGAAAAAATTAAATCGAAGGCTCCTACTGCTCCACTTCCTGGATGCATTATCTGACAACACTGTTAGTAATGTTTACCGCCGCGTTTTTTTCTCGCATATTATCGTCGCATTTTATGTTGTTGTAACGGTCATAAAATATACCTTCGTTGTCCGCTCGTTAGTTTTTGTGCTACTGCTTTCGGTTTTAGTGAATTTCACTCGGTGTGTTGTGTTTTTGTGGTATAGTGAATGTGAAACATTTTTGCTTTGTTTACGTACATATTCCAAAGCACACCCCACGCGATTTTTTTTTTCCGAAGCGCCATCTACCAGCAAAATTGTGAAACTTTCGAGCTTTTCCTGTGCTTGTGGTATAATTGCTGTATACATTTTGGCGCATTGCTGTCGTCTAGGCTCTACCGTTGTATTGCGCTACCTTGAAATTTCATTGCTTTCCAGTGATTTTTGCAGTGCCGTCTTGTTCCTGCAAAATGAGTGTAATTTGCCATGCTTGCGCCAATGACATCCATGAAAAAACCATTGCCTGTCGTGGGTTCTGTAATGCGGTATTTCACCCAAAATGCTGTCACTTGCCAAGTGAACTGTTGGATGAAGTTGACCGGAACAGGCAATTATTCTGGATGTGTAAATCTTGTGCGAGCATAATGTCAGACATTCGGCATAGTAGGAATATAAAGGCTGCATATGATGCTGGTCTGAAGAAACAGCTGAGTACTCATACGGAGTTGCTGGGGAAATTAAAACAAGAGATTCTGGAGGACTTGAAAATTGAAATTCGGTCCAATTTCACGAAGCTGACCAATACTGCTTCCATCACTCCAGTTTCCTCCAGACGGTCTGGTTTTATGTCAAGAACCATAGGAAGCCGGCGGTTATTTCCAAGAAAGGACAATAATGTACCAAACCTAATGCGTGCTACTGGTAAATCTGTATCTCCAAGCCTAGGCCACTTCACTGTGCTTGCCCCGGTGGAAAAGTTTTGGATTTACCTATCTCGGATTTCTCGTGATGTGACTCCTGAGCAAAATGGTGAGCTGGCCAAAAATCGTTTGTCAACCGACGATGTTGAAGTTATCCGACTGGTTTCAAAGAACAAAGACGTCAGCACCATGTCTTTCATTTCTTTCAAAGCCGGTGTCTCAGCAGATTTGACGTCGAAAGCTCTTTCGTCCTCTACATGGCCCAAAGGAATGCTATTTCGTAAATTCGTGGACAACCGCAGAGTCGAACATTTTTGGAAGCCTCAAGGATTGTTACAAATAAACATACCGCAAACAACTCCAAAGTCCGCCAATTCCAGTCATCAATCATCTATGACGGAGTGATATTGCCGGGTCAGGAACTTGAACCTCAACACCACATTTTCATCAACCGATTACCGGGACGCTCACTTGCCACTAGCATTTTGGAAGCCCCTGATCCCCTCATCACAGTCGAGCCTCTCCTGCCATCGACCTGCAGTCGTCCCGGTCCTGTGTTTGAGTCCGGAAACGGGGTCTTCCAAAATCCAACCGCAGGCAAGTATGATCGCTTTCTGAATAATTCCGTCCCTGAAACGATTATCACTTCTAGTCGAACTTCAACAATGAACTCCTTCGTAATTGACCATTGACCCACCGGGACGCACGTCTGCCATATGTGTTATGGAAGCCCCTAATTCATCCATCACAGTCGAGTTATTCCTGCCAGCGACCTCCAGCCGTCCCTGTCCTGTGTTTGGATTTGATGAAGGGGTCTTCCAAAACCCTATCTCAGGCAAGTACGACATTATTTCGAACAATCCACTTCCTGAAATGTATTATGCCTACAGCCAATCATTTCCGATAAAAGCACAACTTACTTTATTCAACTCGACACTCGGACGCACACTTTCAACTAGCCTTGTGGAAGCCCCTGATCCTATCATCACAGTCGAGCCTATGCTGCCAGCGTTCAACAGTCGTCCCAGCCCTGCGTTTGAGTTAGGAGAGGGGGTCTTCCAAACTCCAATTGTAGGCAAGTATAATCAGCAAGCAACAACTGCTCTGTCTGAAAAAATCTTGGTTTCCAGAGTGCCATTGTATATGTCTGCTCCTCGACAATTGTGGTCTGAAGATAACATTAACAGTATACCAGCCCCACCATACCAGAAGCCGAGACGCTCCACAGAAAATTCACCGGAAGAAGCATTCAGCTCCTCTGATCTAGTCCTGCCGAAGATTGACGACTTACACCATTATGATGAATCAACTTCTGTTTGTTTACTGGGACGCACTGCCGTTGGCATCATGGAAGCCCCCGAGCCCCCCGCCACAGTCGAGCCATTCCCGCCAGCGACCTGCAGCCGTCCCGGCTCTGTGTGCGGGCCTGGTGAAGGGGTCTTCCAACCACTCGTTTACGGCAAGTATGAACTCGTCCATGTGAATTCAACTGTTGATCCGCCACTTCGTTTCAGTTCATCTTCGCTTATGGCCACCACTTCGAGCCTTTCTACGTCAGGTGATCTTTCGCTACCTGATAGTTCACCGTTCTCTCGTGCGGATCCTGGAAAAGTTATCATTGACACGGCTCGCACCGAACCCTCTAGCGGTTTACGTGTCTACTATCAGAACACCAGGGGGCTCATGACTAAATTGGACGATGTTTATCTGGCTGCGCTTGACGGGGAATATGACGTTTATGTATTCACGGAAACTTGGCTCGATGGGAGGATCAATTCAGTGCAACTGTTTGGTGACTCTTTTACTGTCTACAGATTAGACCGTAATTCATCCAACAGCATTCGTACTTGCGTTGGTGTTTCCAACGAATTCGCCTCCTGCGTAATCTCCAACGAACTATTTACTACAATTGAAGCGGTTTGGGTTAAGATCAGCCTCACTTCGCGGGACATCCTCATTGGAGCGGTGTGTATTCCCCCTGAACGTCGACATGACTGCACCACAATGCAGCTTCATCTGGATGCTACAGAATTTGCATCGTCCATGGCTGATATAACGGATGTGCTTCTTCTGCTTGGTGATTTTAATCAGCCTGGGCTTCGCTGGTCACCCTCAGGCCAGGGTTATGCGTTTCCAGATCCGATTGCATTTTCAACTACTCCTGCCAGCCGCTTGCTTGTTGACGGCACGGCTTTTCATGGACTGAGCCAGATAAACCTTGTTCCCAATTTCCAGTCTCGTTTTCTTGACTTGGTTTTTGTTAGCGAAAGTGCACTTCTGGACTGTGTCGGCGTTGAAGCGCCTGATGTCATCGTTCCTCTTGACAATTTCCAGCCTGCTTTGGATATATCTATCGCGAACGGATCTCAAATTCGTTTTGATGAAACCATGACCATGCAACGTGAAGTTACTGTACACAGCAAAAAAATAATTTTGATATCACATCAAAGTGGATGCACTACAATCATGTCGAAAATTTCATGTAATTTTTATCACCACATAAATAAACAAATTCAGTAAAAGCAGCGTAATGTCAGTTCATGCATTGTATTAATGATAATTTTGTCCTTTTTAGCAAGTAATATTACACCATATTTTCGACATGATTGTAGTGCATCCACTTTGACGTGATATCAAAATTATTTTTTTGCTGTGTATGCATTGGAAACTACTCATCGTACTGTTTCTCGAACAGATCAGGAGTTCCACAGGGTAGCATTTTGGGACCAATGCTCTTCTCTTTATTTGTGAACGATATAACGTTTATTCTACTACGTGGAGGTAAATTGTTTTTGGCCGATGACTTGAAGATTTATCTAGTCGTTCGAGGCTATGCCGACTGTTTAGAACTACAAAACCTTCTTGAAATCTTAAATGATTTGTGTGAACGTAATTTTATGGTCCTGTGCGTCTCAAAGTGCTGCGTAATTAGTTTCCGTCGAACTAGGACTGCCATTTTGTTTGATTATAACGTTGCTGGAACTGCAGTTCAACGTGTCGATCACGTTAAAGACCTCGGTGTCATGTTGGATGAAAAGCTCACATACACTCGCCACTTCTCAACCACGATCGACAAAGCTAATCGACAGCTTGGATTCATGTTCAAGATATCTAAGGAATTTCGTGATCCTCTGTGTTTTAAAGCTTACTACTGGAATTCGCGTGTGTTGTCTGGAATCCCTACCAAGCTGTATGTAGTGGACGATTCGTAGCTGTTCAACGCAAATTCGTCAGATACGCACTGCACTATCTTCCATGGAGTGACCCGCTGAATTTACCACCGTATGCTGACCACTGTCGTTTACTGGGTTTGGATACTCTTGCTAAGCGACGAAACATATCGCAGGTCGTCTTCGTTGCTAAAGTTTTACTCGCAGAATATGATGTTCCTGAGTTACTGGCCAAAATTAATCTGTATGCTCCTGCCCGAACACTCCGTCCGAGAACCTTGCTACATGAAGTAGTACATGCAACCAACTATGCTGCAAACAGTTCCTTTGTCGCCATGATTCATCAATTCAACGAAGCCTCTGACCTATTTGACTTTGACATCAATGCCTCGATGTTTCGTCATCGTTTGCTGTTGGTCAATTTTTAATTTTTAATGAGTGACTACATTTAGATTTAAGTGTTTCATTGAGACTATCAAGTCAGATGGACTATAATAATAATAAATAAATAAATAAATAAAGAAAAGAAAAACAAAAAAGCTGCTCCTCAAACTTCTCAAAAGAAATCCAAGTCCAAACCTGGTTTGCTAGCTTTTTCGGACATTGTGGAATTCATATTAAATATGTTCAACATACAAGACCCTCTTAGAAGCTTAGTTTCTGCCTTGCTTCCAACATTAGAATCATATCTTAAGCAATTGACTGTTTCATGGCCCCTTCTTGCATCAATCATATCTTTCGATGGATAATTCGTCGAACGAGGTTGAAGATATGATCACTGTGCTACAGTGGAACTGCCGTAGTCTAGTGCCTAAACTAGACTCGTTCAAATTTTTACTTCTCAATTCTGATTGTGATATATTTGCTCTCTGTGAAAAATGGCTTTCTTCCGATAAAGAACTCAACTTCCACGATTTTAACATTATTCGCCTGGATAGAGACGATTCTTATGGAGGAGTACTTTTAGGGATCAAAAAGTGCTACCCTTTCTACAAAATTTCCCTTCCTGCTCTATCAGGCGTCGAAATCGTCGCTAGCCAAATAAATGTGAAGAACAAAAATCTTTGCATAGCTTCAGTATATGTTCCACCAAGAACCTCCATTAGCCGTAATCAACTCTGGAATCTAGTTTCGATTCTTCCCGGTATTATTTCTAGGTGATATGAACTCCCATGGTACTGGGTGGGGCGATCTATACGATGACAATAGAGCGGCAATTTTTTACGATTTATGTGACGATTTCAACTTGACTATTCAAAGTGTTCAGTGTTCAAACACTGGTGAAGTGACACGTATAGCAAAACCTCCGGCTCGAGAAAGCCGACTCGACATATCTTTGTGTTCAAGATCACTATCATTGGATTGTCTGTGGAAGGTTATCAATGATCCCCATGGTAGCGATCATTTGCCAATCATCATTTCAATTAAGTGTGCCCCTCACTCTGCAGAACCATCTCGAGTTCCATCAAATCTCCATCCATTCCATCTTACAAGGAACATCGATGGCAGAAATATGCAACGGCGGTGACAATCGGTATCGAATCAATAGATACGCTCCCACCATTGGAAGAATATCGATTCCTCGCCGACTTGATATACAAAAGCTCTCTGGAAGCACAAAAAAGAAAAGTTCCAAGTGCATCCTTTTAAAGGAGACCAGCCACACCTGGATGGGACGAAGAATGCACAAAATTGTATTAAGAAAAATCTGATGCTTTCAAAGCTTTTCGTAGACACAAAACCTCCACATACTTCGAGGAATATTCAAAGCTTGAGGCAAAGCTTAAACAATTAATCAAAGCAAAAAACGCGGTTATTGGCGCAATTTTATCGAGGGACTCTCACGAGAAACCTCAATGAACACCTTGTGGAGGGTGGCCCTCAACATGCGTAACCGCTCATCTTCTAATGAGAGTGAAGAATACTCCAACCGATGGATATTCGATTTCGCTAAAAAGGTCTGTCCGGACTCAGTTCCAGCACAACACATTCTTCGAGAAGCGTCTCCGAGCGGCAGCTCTCTGGATAGACCATTCACAATGCTGGCTCTTCTTTCATCGAACAACTCCTCACCGGGAAGCGATATGATTAAATTCAATCTTCTGAAAAATCTCCCAGATATCGCTAAAAGACGCTTGCTAGACTTATTCAATTCCTTACTAGAAAACAACATTATACCGCCTGAATGGAGACAGGTCAAAGTAATAGCCATTCGAAAACATGGCAAACCAGCGTCTGACCATAACTCATACCGTCCGATTGCTATGCTTTCGTGCATTAGGAAATTGTTGGAAAAAATGATGGTCGAAACAAATAACTTGCTATCAACTACACAGTGTGGGTTCCGCAAGAGCAAAGGAACAAACGATTGTCTAGCGCTGCTTTCCACAGATATTCAACTGGCCTTTGCACACAAGGAGTATTCTTGGACATTAAGGGGGCTTTTGATTCAGTTTCCATTGAAATTCTGTCAGACAATCTGCACAGATGTGGACTTTCTGGAATTTTAAATAATTTCTTGTACAATTTGTTGTCAGAAAAGCAAATGAACTTTTCCCTTGGACAACTGACAACTTCCAGAATTAGCCACAAGGCTCATGTCTCAGCCCTCTTCTTTATAACTTTTATGTCAAAGATATCGACAACTGTTTGGCAGAACAATGACAAGACAACTTGCAGATGACGGTGTGGTTTCCGTAAGAGGTCCACATTCCGTGGACTTGCAAAGACCATTGCAAAGCTCCTTAGATAACTTGTCTTCTTGGGCTAGGAATCTAGGGATCGAATTCTCGCCGCAGAAAACTGAACTGGTAGTGTTTACTCGAAAGCGGTACCCAGCCCAAATGCAGCTTAATCTTTTGGGCAGAAACATTACCCAATCATTGTCTTTCAACTACCTTGGGATCTGGTTTGATTCAAAGTGCACTTGGAATACCCATATTACGTATTTGAAGCAAAAATGACAGCAGAGGATCAACTTTCTCCGTTCAATTTGCGGCACATGGAGACCTCATAACGCTTTATAAAACAACTATTCTCTCTGTTCTAGAGTACAGCTCTTTCTGGTTTCTCTCGGCAAGAAAATGTCACCTAATGAAATTGGAACGAATTCAATATCGTTGTCTGCGTATTGCTCTTGGCTGTATGCACTCAACACATAGCATGAGTCTCGAGGTTCTGGCAAGAGTAAAACCCCTCCAGAACCGTTTCTGGGAGCTCTCTCTCAGAATACTAATCAAATGCGGAGTGACGAACACACTTATAATTGAAAATTTTGAAGAAATTCTTGGGCTGAACACACAATCTCGATTTATGAGAATCTACCACCACTACATATCATCGGATATGTGTCTTCCTTGTTATACTCCAAACCGTGCTCACTTCACCAATCGCAGTTCCTCAATTGAATATGATCTGTACATGAAACAAGTGATTCATGGGATTCCAGATCAACTTCTAGCTATTATTATCCCGCGTATTTTTACTGAAAAGTACCAACACGTCAATTGCATGAAAAGATATTTTACAGACGGGTCACGTCTCAATGGATGGCTTCAATGAAAACTCTAGCGCCTTCCGCAAACTCCAGGAACCTTGTTGCGTTTTCGTTGCTGAGCTGGCAGTAATCAACTTCGCATTGGGATGATTTCCAACATGCCCGCAGACCATTACTTCATCTTCTCGGATAGTCTCAGTTCGATTGAGGCTATTCGGTCGATGAAACCAAGTAGGCACTCATCTTATTTCCTTTCAAAGGTAAGGGAGCAGATGAGTGTGCTGGTCGAAAGATCATATATGATTACCTTTGTATGGGTCCCCTCACATTGCTCAATCCCAGGCAATGAGAAGGTGAACTCTCTCGCAAAGGTGGGCGCAGGCAAATTTTATGACAGGCAAATTTCACACGATGAATTTTACCATTTAGTGCGTCAGAGTACCCTTTCGAGTTGGCAAACCGATTGGGACGGATAATGACGCCGCCAGAGAGCGACTTTTGAATACCCTCGAGGCCCAAGGGAGACAACCCTATGTTCCTATCAGAGACGTGTTGGGTACCCGCGATCTCTGCTATATGCAGTCGATTTATGTGTTTCTGCAAATGTCTAGTATAAGAATTTAATTCGTTTGTCTTTTGTATCTCTTTATTAGTTTTTGTTTGTCTTGTCCCCCGTCTCGATGAGTCTCATCGTCGCCCACTGGTCACCATAGCCGGTCGAACTCCAGACGAATCTAGAACCACACTACCATTCATACTGGCGACATCGCTCTGATGAGACAACGAAACCCTACCCCAAGCTCCTCCCCTTTTCCTATCCTTCGACAATGTACCCCTCTAACCTCGAGTAAGCCGCGAGTATTCGGCCCAACTCCTACTAGACATAGAATTAAGTGAATTTTGTTACAAACAAAGAACAATGAATTATCGGCTCCGTAAAGCTAACGCGATTGAGCCTTACAAATAAACGAACTACACGCAGAAAAAAATATTTTAAACGTAATAATATTTGACGTAAAATCAATAAGAATTTCATTTTGTTTTGGCTGCAAAAAGAAATCATTATTGTTTCAACAATCCAGTATTTTTGTTCCTCAAAACCCATGGATTGTTAAATCAAAAAGAAAATCTTTTCGAATTAACAAGAGCTTTCATGGTTTTGACGTAAGCTGTCAAATTTGGCAGCTGGGTCATCAACAAAAATATGTTTGTTTTTAAAAGAGATTTCTTGTTGATTCAATCATATTTATTTTATGAAGTCTGACAATTCACGCAGTAGAAATAAAAATATGTTTATTGATTCAAAAATCCGGAGTGATTTGAGATTTGGGCGTAATTACTTTTGAAAACAAACAGGTCAATCACTGATTTCTCTTGAATAAAAGCTCAATCTCACAAACAAACTATACCAAATAATAGAGGAATCATTCCTCTACCTCATAGTGTTATTACTTTTCGGGATTGAGCTTTTATTCGCGAGAAATCGGTGATTGACGTATTTGTTTACAAATGCAATTACGCCCAAATCTCAAATCACTCCGGAAATAATATGGCAAATTTTTTTATGTTTTGTTTTCTTTTTCACTGATCATCCTTCGGAAGGAAAGTAAAGCCGTTGGTCCCCAGTTAATTAGTTGATGGGTCGATATGTAGGGTCCAGGTGAGGAAGCTGCCTTCCTGGCGTCAGGAGCATTGGTACTCAGTACGGAAAACAAGATCGACGGAAAAAAAAATCAAGGAAAAAAATTGATTATATTTAGCAACTGCAGCTCAAACTGCAGCATACTTACTTACCTCAAGTCTCAAGATTTTCGGAAATTTTGCACTTATTTCCCGAAATTCACAAGTTTTGTTATTGTTTACATTTTTTCCGGGTGAAACGAGGGAATGGTTGGTAGTTATTTTTGCATTCATGGCCCGGGGAACGGACACAGCAAATAAATGCTAAATTAAAATGAACTATTGTTGGATTAATAAAAGAATATTGTTATTTTTACAATAGTTGCAGTTGAAAAGTGGCTTATTAAAACAAAAAGAATCCTATTTTGAATTTATATGAATGAGTATTATTGAAACAACAAAATGCAACATAATTTCAACCGGAATTGTTTGTTTAAATACAACTAAAGTTTTGTTTGGTTCAATGCAAACAATTTTCTGTCCGTGATAAGGTTGAAACTTTATCATTAAACGTTCATGTAAAGTTCCGTAACCATTTCAGTTAAAGTTTAGCAGGGATTATAAACAATTTTTAACCATTTTAGGTAAGGTCAATTTATGGTTCGCGTTTATGCGGGAATCGCACCAATACGAACCCGCCTGGAGAGGACTATAGACCTTTTTGACGTTTAATCGTCTTTCTCTATCCAGCACACAGGAATAAATGGATGATTTGTTTTCCCACTAATTTGTTTCTCGCTCACACTGCTTCAGTTTAAATGGTGCATTATAGTGTGCGCCAATAGTCCTCTCCAGGTGGGTTCGTATTGGTGCGATTTGCGTGTGTTAGTGAGATGAAATTTTTTGTTTGCTGTAAGAACTGTCTTTCTAAAGTAAAAATAAACAACAAAACAAAAACAAACCCTACGCTTGCACGGTAACAGTCAAGTACCCTTTTGTGAGTAAAGGCTAACCTATTTTTGATAAAAATGGCTTTACTCATTAATGACTAAATTATTTTAATAACAATGAGTTTCTGCTAACAGTAGCTAACAGTTACTACTTAATTGGCATAATGAATTAATGATTAATTAGTGGTGCCGCTTTTATTGACAATGGGTTCACTTTTACTCATAAATGGATGTTTGATTCTTACCGTGCACATGACAGTATACGCTAGTGTGTGTAAAATTATGTTATTAGTGTAGTGTTCGTGAGCTCCTGCTTGGAGAACTCAATTAAGGTTCAATTTACTTTGATGCATTTTCGAAAAATTCAAAAGCAGTTTTTTTCGACGCATTCTTTCAGATTGCTAAAAGCTCGCGTCATTTTGTGTAGAATAGCAAAAGGAATCGAATAGTGCGAGCATTTTGCAATCTGGACTAATGCGTCGAAAAAAACTGCTCTTGAATTTTTTCGAAAAAGCATCAAAGTAAATTGAACCTTAAACGTTAAAAAGCTCTATTAGCACGGAAAACAAATCATAGAAAAAAAAAACAGAAATCAGTACACTGATAAATTTAACTATTCCCATTTTGCTTGAAATTTAATTAATTTGACATTAAACTCAGTTTAATCATATCGAATGATTAAAAATTAATCATCTCTTTCTAAAAAATTAGATTAGATTAGATTGTAGATTATCTTTTTTTGAATAAATTTTAATCATTTTTTTATATTATTTTAATAATTTTTTATTGAATTTTAATCTTTTTTGATTATATATTAGTAGTTAAAAATAATAAAATGTAATACTAGAAAGATTATTTCGATTTTAATCATGCATGACTACTGCCGAAGTAATCATGGCTCGGACTAAATAAGGTGAAGCGGGAATCTGCATACTTTTTAAGCTTTTTTGATTTAATTTATCTTTGAGTGTATGAAGCAAGCAAGCGAGACACCGGACATTGAATGTGATTTTTTTTATAAAACTTAACTATGAAAATAGTATACATCACCTACCCTCTAGTATGTCCATCGTTGCGCTGTCCAGCTTGGACCGGAGTTCTTTTATTTTCCTGTTGTACTTTGCTGAAATATATACAAATAGCGTGCGTAAACAAGGCAGGATACAGCAAAGTTTGAAGTTTTTTTACCCATTAATGAGTATAAAAATACACATTTTTTGACTGGTAATACATTCTTAAAATGTGTATTTTTTAACACATTTTAAGATCAAATTTACACATTTTTTGACAGCTGCATATAAATATAAAAAATGTGTATTATTTTACTCATTTATGTGTTTACGCTGGTTACCGTGTATGCAAAACCGACGCAGATGTCGCCACTGCATTATGATGATAATGTTGACAGACTGCATATAAAATTCGTGAAAATTTGCATTAAATCATAATTTTCATCAAGCCTGCGTGAAATCCTTCCAATATAACATTCGAATTGAAGAAGAAAATGTTTTTACGATCAGACTGATGTGCATCTTTGACTTTTCCAGATGAACTTTCATAAGATATATTCATTTCATTTCACGGCTCCATCAATGCTGCATCGTACGTATGATGTAAACAGAAGTAAATTGCTCAATTACTCAAAATAAAGATGATTTGTCATCTTGTTAACACTTTATAAACCATCGAGCACCATTTTATAGTATGATGCGTGTTGAGTAAATCAAGTTCCATTGCGTTTTCCGTCGAAAATTGTGAGTATCAATATGTTTACCTAAAAAAGGCCAAAATGAACATTTATTGAAAATTGGCGTCCTATACAACCATTTCTACATTATCACCAGCATGATACAATCTTTTTAAATTCACTTAATTTCCACTTTCATCCTAGTGGAAATCGCACAAATTCACCATTTTCCGAAAAATGCAGCTGCGCAGGAGGTAACCTCTACCTGTGGGTGCAAACTTGTTATGCATAATTTTCCATGAAAACATCTCCGATCCATACTGAAACAATAACAGTTTGTTTGCAAACACGTTTTCTTACACGATTCAAGTAAAATTTTCCACTGGAAATTATTAGTTTTTTATTTATGTACCGATTTGCCCCCAAAATCGTCTGTTTTACTTGGAGAATTTGGAAACTATCCTCCTTCTAGTAGTTCTCACTTCGAAATGTAGGTGGCGAAAGCTTGGAAAAGTTTCACTGCAAGACGCCAATAATCACCAGAAGTTTGCGTTGCTGCTCAGATGGACATCGCGTTAAAAAGCGGAATGGCAGAAATTAGGTAAAATGTGAATTATCTTCTTGAAAAATTATTTAGTGAGAAATTGAACGATATGACAAGTTCATTTTTTTTTTAAATTAATGCGGAAATCAATTAGCTGCTACGAATGATCAACGCACTGTATCTACACACTAAGATTTTTTTACAGTTTACTGTAATTTTTACCGAATATGGAACAGCAGAACGTTCGGTAATAGGTTCGGTAATTTTTTGTTGTTTTACCGTACATTCAGTAAATTTATCTTTCCGCTTGAACTGTCAAAATTTACCGAAATCCGCATTGTAAATTTTGCTGAATAATTGGTAATGTTTACAATACCGTTCCGTAACGTAATGTTAACGTTACCGAACGTTTTGTTTTTTACAGTTTTTTGTGTTTTTGATAATAAAATATTTCGAATGATTCATTTTACTCAGAAAAATAATTTATTTTCAATTGAATTCAGCTGAGAACCCGCCCTAATAAATGGTTAATTTGCTTAACGACGTGTTCTGGGTATCATCCAAACCATTTGTGGAATAGATTTGGGTTATCGTTCGTTTATGGCTATTTTTTATTAGGGCGGACAAAGTTATCGACGGTAAACTTGGTCTGATGCAAACATGCGCACAATTTGGTTTTTTCTTTCAGCTGAGGAGGACATTATGTTGCTTATGCAGTTAGCATCAATAACTGGAAGCGGTTCGCCTAAATGAGAATTAGTAGTGAAATAATGTTCCGTTCAGTGTAGATTATACGGAATATGTTAAAAAAAGTTAAGTACTTACTATTCACGCCGGAGAACTGGACAACGCTCAACCTAAATGGCCGCATTGTTGGATGATGACAGCTCGGTTGACAGTAAAGAATTTGCAAACTTTTTACAGTTTTGCAGCATTGAAGGCATTTACAGTTTCGATCAGCAATTTTTATTTACAGTTTTCGGTAAACTTCTGTAAATTACAGAAATTCATTATTTTTCATTACGGAAAGATGGTAAAACAACACATTCTACAAAACATTCGGTAAAACATAAATTTTACAGAACGAATGCAGCAAAAAAAAAGTACCGAACAAAATTTAAGAAATTTGGTGTGTAGGACGATTCAGTACGTCAATCGAACCAAAATACCATACGCAAAAACCGTAAAATACAGAATAGTTATAATTATGATGATGTTTGTCATAAAATCCGAGTTTGGGGGATGTTGTAAAAAGATCTAGTCGTGCTAGTAATCAGAAAATCAGTAACATTAACAAACCAAATAATCGTAAGACTCGTCCGATAATTGGGTTCTTTAATTTTGAAAAATGTATCGTTTTTTATACATCAAGAGCAAATTTTCATTACGTCGAATGTAACAAAGGTAAACAAAGTCGAGCTATCAGTGTCAATCGATTCTCCTGCTATTACACTATATACTGTCCAAATATAGGATCAAATCCCATGTTTAAATTTATTTACCAGTCAAATTGCTTTTTGACGTAATCACCTTCCGATCAAAATAGTTTTCGATGTTACTTTAGTCACCCAATTTCTATGGAGATGCCGTTTGACTTAAGTAACAGCGCTGAGAAACCCGTGAAAAGTGTACGTTCGTCGTTTCGCTTTCTCATTATTAAAGTGAATAAATCGAACTGTTTGTTGCTAAGATGATTTCGGTGGTCCTAATGAATGGGCTGCACGTAAGGAGACGTAATTGATAATTCTCCCGAATATCCTGGTAAATCACTAGCTTGCACAGGGTGGGGCAAGGTGGGGTAAATGCCCCACCTTTTATAAATAAGATTTTTATTTCCACATTTACAAAATTATGATATAAAATAACTTGATTTCTTGATAACTTGATTTGAAAGTTAGGTTAGGTTATCTTTATTAGCGCGACTTTCAGCCAGAGGCTGGTTCATCTCTTCTTGATTGGAAGGTAAAATAACTTCATTTCATAATATAAGGGCACTGAAAACCTTTTATTGCGTCAATTCCTTTGATATGGTGCCTGGAAACTGCACCACAAAGATGCATGAAGGGTCAAACTTTAATGAAATGTTTTGGTTAAAAACTTCCACCACAATGGCATACAAAAAATTTCTGGAGTCATTTTTTTTTCAAAGTGGTTCATGGAGGGTAAATTTAAGGTTGATAAAATCCACTTCGTGGTGGTAAATCGATGAAAATGATTTTTATTGAATATTTCTGGTGTAAAAATATCATCAAGGTGCATGGAGGAAATAATCAAAATGAATAACTCTGGTGGAAAAATTGAATCACGCCAAAAATTTTGAGGTGGAAATTTAACTGAAAATTTCTGGTGGAAAATTCGCAACACTGTGGTTAATGTAGAAGCAAGGTTTATTCATTTTTCTGGTGCATAATTTGCATCGTTCCGATGAATGCAAGCATCATTGAAAATTTATGGTGGAAAATTTGCACCATTCTGGTGCATGAAAAGGCAAAGCCTGAAAATTGCACCACAAAGGTGCATGTTGAAACAAACTTCACTGACAATTTTTGGTGCACCGTTGTGGTGAATGAAGGAGCATGCTTTTTTGAAAAATTTGTTGCAAAATTTGCATTGCTCTGATAAATAAAATGAACAGAAAATTTCTGGTGGAAAACTTGCACCGGTCTGGTAAATGAAGGCACAAGCTTTATTTAAAAATAAGCTATATTGAAAATTTCTGGTGGAAAATCTGCACCGTTCTGGTGAACGGATGGGAAACCTTTTCTTAAAATTTTTGGTATTTAATTAGCCACGAATTTTAATAATAATTTCGGGTGTAAAATTTGCACCATTCTGATGATTGGAGGAAAGCTGCTTTGCTGAAAATTTATGATGAAAAATCTGAAAATAGAGGCAAGCTTTATTTGGCGGAAAACCTGCAACATTCTCATGATAGGAGAAGCAATCTATATTGAAAATATCTTGTGGAAAATGGAAAAATGGATTGGAGAAGCAATTTTTGTTTTAATGTTCAATGGTAGAAAATTTGCATCGTTCTGGTCAATTGAAATTTTTTGGTGTAAAATTACCTGGGGCAAGTTTGTATTGAAAATTTCTGGTGTAAGATTTGCAACAATCTGCTGCATGGAGGGGCAAGCTGCGTTCAAAATTTCTGATGTAAAAATTCCACAGTTCTGGTGAATGGAGGGACAAGCTTTATTGCTTGTTTTTCTGGTAGAAAACTACAACGTTTGGTGAATGGACGGACAACTTAAACTTAACTTCCGAAAAGAGCCTCAAGAGTATTGAGTTCTGGGGACAGTTCCAAAAGAACATATTTCATAAAATTCGGCGAATTATTTCTAGTGAATCCTGCAGATAGTTCCAAGATAATTTCGAAAAGAATACCGAATTAATCAAATTTTGAATGAAATTCCAAAGGGATGTTGAGGAAAATTTCAAGGGAATTCCGAGGATAATTTCAAGTTTATTATGGGAAGAATTTCTGGAGAATACATAGGAAATTCTTCTGAAACTTTAGGGGAATTTCAGTTCCAAGGTGTTCTGAGAAAAAAAAGTTCAAAAATATTCCGAGAAGAACCTCAAGGATATTGAATTTTCAGGACAGTTCCAAAATATTTCTGGGGAAACAAAATTGGTAAGAAATGTTCATTAAAATCGATTTAATACAGATGAAAAAATTTCAAAACTATATAAATGCCAGATTTGGAAATAATAGTTTTTGAATCTGGAAGTGTGTTTATGATACCATTATCCATTTAATAAAGGTAGAGTAAACAGGGTGCACGACGTTAGGCATACGGTCGTTAGGCATACCGACGTTAGGCATACGTACGTTAGGCATACGGACGTTAGGCATACGGACGTTAGGCATACGGACGTTAGGCATACGGACGTTAGGCATAATCTACCGGATGAATTCCAGAAGGATGATAATGGATACCGTCTATTGATTGCTGACTTCAGTGACAATAATGAAGAGCCTTAATTTTTGGAACTCATGAACGACGTCTTGGACAGGCAAAGTATTGGGTTACAGATGGTACGTTTGCCACAGTTCCTTGTTTGTTTCGGCAACTCGTCACTGTTCATGGAAGTATCGCTCCCTCACATCAGCAGACGGTTCCGCTAGTTTTCATTCTGATGACAACAAAATCAGAATCGTTGTATCGAAAAGTATGGCAGGAAACCCTGGAAGCAGCAGGTATGTTTTTTTTGTTATTGAATGAAAAACCACAGAATTAACCATTCTTGATGTCATGAGCTGTTCTTTGGCATCATATTTTATTCAACCTTGGCTGTTTTTTTTTTGTTATTGAATGAAAAATCACAGAATTCACCATTCTTTATTTCATGAGCTGTTCTTTGAGGAAAACCTTTTCATCTTTGACTTTTGCAATATGTGTGTAAGAATATATTACAACAAATGTGTGATTTTTTTTATTTCTAGATGCGATTGATTTCAAGATATAGTTCAAAACTAAGCTGAGTTTTCATTGTAAGATTACTTAGCCACTATCGCTACTAATCATGAATCTAAGTAAATATGTAGATACGTCACTTATTATATGATAAATAATGGATTCCAAACTGTGCTTATTAAATAAACTATGTTTGTTTAACTTGTATCATTTTTTATTCAACGCTAAGCCTAATTTAAGCATTGTTTACAGGTTTACAGGTTAAGCAGGTTTCTAGAGTTGCACAGTAGCAAGGTATTTTATGCCTAACGTCCATTATGCCTAACGTCCATTATGCCTAACGTATATTATGCCTAACGTCCATTATGCCTAATGACTTTATGCCTAACGTCCATTATGCCTAACGTCTGTATGCCTAACGTCGTATGCCTAACGTATTTATGCCTACACTCGAGTAAACATGCGGGGCTTATTGTAAGTAAAAGTGACCTCGGAGTGGTCGTGAATTACCAGGCATTCTGAAATGGGTCACTGGAGCTGCAATAGAGCTAACACCTTCTAACTCCCGGACTAAACCTGCTTTAAATTAAGAGTAATAAAAAGCAGTTTTCTTCCATAATAACACTGCCGGACAGTGGGGGTTGGATTGCAAAAGCAAATTCCGAGGATAATTTCTAGCTCATTCCGGGAAAAATTTCTGCAAGGTGTTCTGAGAAAAAATCATGTAGAGTTCTAATACCCCGTACAGACTATGGCTTATATCATGTAATATAGACTGCCTTGCAATGAGCACTCATACAAAGGATTTCCAGTGAAAACTAGATGTATGAGTACTCATTGCAAGACAACCTATATTACATGATATAAGCCATTGTCTGTTCGGGGTATAAGGGCTTATACAAAACCTTGAAATAGTCAAAAATAAACTGAACGGTGCCTTGAAAATATACAAAAACGTACTGCACAAATTTCAGAAAGGTAACTGAATAAAAGATGATACCAGTACCTTGAAGAATATAATTTCTTTGGTTTATATGTTTAACATGTAAAGAAAAGCATGACACAAAACATTATTACTACGATTCCTACAGGGTTCAGAAATTGGAAAAAAGTGACCGAGTTGCTGGGCACAAAATCGCAGTGACCCATGTTGGTAGAATGGAAGCGTGGAAGAATTTCAAAACTAGGAAGGGTATCGACGAAGAACTGGACCACCAAAAAACAGCTATGATTGCTGCTAGTAAGGCAAAGCGGCTACAAAATCGTTATATAATGGAACGTGCGCATACTTTGCAAAGGTGGCCGACCACTTCGTGAACATTCGGAAGAAGCGGAAAGTGTGCCACCCAGTTGGTGGCTAACTTCGATCCTGTGCTGGAAAAACACTTGGCGGAAGGTGCCAAAAATGGCCAGTACACAAATAACCGTATTCAAAATGACATGAAATGTTGCGGAAAATTGCGAAAACCTTGTGAGGAAAACTAGTGGCAATCATTGCAGATGATACGAGCGATTGTGGCCACCACGAGCAGTTGGCGATTGTCATCAGATATATATATATATATTGATAATGATCGGCCGACGGTAACATTCGTGGGTGTGAGACGGGTGTTGAAAACAGACGCGACGACCATCTTCAATAGCATTTTTGAGGTCCTGACAGCGATGCAGATTTCTTAGGAGCAGTTGATGGCAATAATGCTGGAGTACAAGACAAGTGCAAGGACAAAAACAGCAATATACTTTTATGAAGAGCTTTGAGTGTGTTGGTTTATTTCCTTTTAATTCCGTTATAATTGCTTAATATAAATAAAATTAGCTAAATTTAACAGTAGGGGAACAGTGATGGGTGGACAGTACAATCTACCACGCACTTTGGAGAACTTCCCATCCCCAGATCAAATGCACCATACAAAAAAATTGCCCCTTCTTAACAAGATTCCTGTGCACGCTAGTGTGGTAAATACACTTTGACTTAAGGTTCAATTTACTTTGATGCATTTTTTAAAAATTCCAAAGCAGTTTTTTTCTACGCATTATTTTAGATTGCAAAAAGCTCGCGTCATTTTGTGTAAAATATCAAAAGGAATCGAATAGTGCGAGCTTTTTGCTATCTAAAATAATGCGTCGGAGAAAACTGCTTTTGAAATTTTCCAAAAAGCATGAAAGTAAATTGAACCTTAAGTAACAATAGGGGCCACCAAACGACGTATAATAACTTTTGACTCAAAAACCAGTATTTTTTAGCATGAAAGCTAGCGATTTGCATTTGTATGATTAAAACCCTGCTAAATATGTTAAACATTGCTATCACTATGAGATTATATGTGTTTACTTGGAAATAGGAATAACTTTTCGGTCATCAAAACAAAACTTTATTTTTCTCGGATTGGTGCGAATGTTACTTACGAAAATGAAAATTTGCTCTTGACATCATCTGAAAGAGCTTCGTTTTCGGAGCACAGCGATATTTTTTTCGAACCCTTCATCTCGATTTTTAAATCAAGATTTAAAGCAAAATAATAACTTCACTGTTTGACACTAAACTAACAAACTGACAGCTTGCTCCCATACAAAGTGATACTAGCGCCCCTCGGTGGTTTTTACAAATGTAATCGTACTTATTTAAAATAGTTCCAGTGTACCAAAACTGATGATATTTTGGGTTTGGGTTCCATTTTTAATGCAGATTACGAATATGCATTTACCTCAATACCCTCAAAGAACCCAATTGAGATTAAACTTAAACAGTCCAAACCGAGGGGGGCGACTCTATCTACGCTGCAGAAAAGATTGTATTTTGCTGTGGCTAGCTGCACGCACGCTGAGTAGATAAAAGAAAGATTTATGTCGATTTTGAAGATTTCCTGCAAAAAGATGAAGCACGATGCAAGTAGATGCGAGAAATGAAAGATGATTTTTCGAAGATTGATTCGCTAGTGTGAGATTTTTTGAGCATCTAGAATTGAGATTTAGATGTGTAGATGTGTCCAAACAAGCTCGCGAAGACACTCGCAAGTTTATGAAAACTCAGTTGGATCCAAAAACACACAACAGGAGCTAATGTAAGTGATGTGAAAAATGGTATTGAAAGCAATCTTGGTGAAAATTATATTGCTGTTGTTCCCACTTTGGTGCCAAGATTGGAAATAGTGGGCATGAGCGATCAGTATTCCTCCGATGTCTTCATTGACTACTTAAAATTCAAAATGAAGACATCGTTATAAACGATGTAAAAGTAGTTAACATGCTTGAAAATCCCCTCTTCACTTACAACTAGTTTAGTGTTGTAATGGAAGTCGATGTCGATACGTATAAATGTTTGGTATGTGCGAAAAAAGTAAATGTAGGGTTTGATCGGTGCTCGATGGTTCCCGCGATTAATGTGTTGGGATGCTACAAATGTGAAGAATTTGGGCACAAGAGCATGGATTGCAAACATTGTGAGAGATGCTTTAGGCACTTTAGGCAAAGATGAATATTAAGATGAAACTGTCGGAAGAAAAACTTTCTATGTTAGTGTCCTTTTTCACGGTCCCTTTCATCCAATGAATACCCCCCGTAATCAATGTTGTGGTTTTGCTGCTCCCTCGGTAGAGATTAAATTTTGCGCTCATTTTTATCAAAACAATCACATCAAAATCAGAGATGTCCCATTTTTTAATTACTCAATTAACAACTAATCGAGCCGGCGCCGGTGGTGTAGTGGTAAGCGTGACTGCTTTCTAACACCCCAATGGGTCTGGGTTCAATCCCAGCCGAGGTCGGTGGGATTTTTCTGAGGCATAAAAATCTCTGGTCACGTCTTCCTTCGGAAGGGAAGTAAAGCCGTTGGTCCCGGCCCATGTGTGTTTGAATGGTTGCGATATCCTACGCAGGTGTGGAAGCTGCCTTCCTGCACATTCGATTGTCGTCAATGGATGGCAAACGATGTCCGTCGGTGATTGGCACTAGATTGCGGAACAGAGACCGACGTTAAATAAAAAAAAAGGAAACAACTGATCGATTATTTTTTGTTCGCTGTCCTGTCATTTTTTCACCAATGAGAGTGCAAAACTTGTTTGAAACGATCGGTGATGATCCTCTGAAGAAGTTAATGCTTATATCGATTACAAATATTTTACTGTTCGGTTCGTTAATCGATTAATCGATTATTCGAATGAAAATCGGCCATCACTAGATGAATGTGAAAAGTCATTCCAAATATTGAATTCTCCAAGCAGGATCTCACGAACACTACACTAACAATATAATTTTACACACACTAGCGTATACTGTCATGTGTACGGTAAGAATCAAACTTCCATTTATGAGTAAAGGTGAACCCATTGTCAATAAAAGTGGCACTACTAATTAATGAGTAATTTATTATGCCAATTAAGTAGTAGCTGTTAGCTACTGTTAGCAGAAACTCATTGTTGTTAAAATAATTTACTCATTAATGAGTAAAGCCACTTTTATTAAAAATGGCTTAAATTTTACTCATAAAAGGGTATTTGACTGTTATCGTGCAAGCGTAGGGTTTGTTTTTGTTTTGTTGTTTATTTTTACTTTAGAATTACAGTTCTTACAGTAAACAAAAAATTTCTCACAGCTAACAAAAAATTTCATCTCACTAACACACGCAAATAGCACCAATACGAACCCACCTGGAGAAGACTATAAGGACCGAACGTAAATAATGATACAATTTAAAAGGGACCGGGACTAATCACAAATTACCTCCCCACGGTAACTGAAATAAACATGAGTGTTCACCGGTTGCTGTAGGTGCAGCCAACAACACAAAACGTCGGAGTGTACCTCAACTGTATTGAAATGTGTTATTTGTTTGAAAATGAATGTCAACAATGCCGCATTTAGCTCTGAATGTTTGCTCTGTAAAAGACTTTTTGATCAGAAGAAAAGCAGCTTCCGTATCAATAAATAGCAGCCAAGTTCCAGGAATGTGAATCAATTCGATATTTTGTATTTGAATATTGCAGGACTGTCAACAAACTACGTAGCATTACGTCAGATTGTTGAGGAAAAACGTCCACTTTTATTTTTTTTAGCTGAAACTCATATTGTAGGAACTGAAGCTTTTGATCAGTAT
>NW_027041107.1:0-27067 GCF_037179485.1 Ochlerotatus camptorhynchus
ACCTAAAGCTATTTTGTGATTATATGGTTACTTTGGTATTCACATGAAATGTCGTGCAAGTACCAGAGGTTCAACAACGCCCAACTATGGACAGCTCAATGTTAATACCATTTACTCTTTGAATCAGCTTACACCAACATGATAATCTACTAAGAAACATCTAAGAATGTATAGAGATAAAGTTCAAAAATACAGTTTTAACTGATGGTACTTTATAAACGTCAAACTGTTCAATATTTGACCCTGCCAACACACGGCGCCAGCACGGCAATGTGGGCCGTCAGAATGGTTCATCGGTTGCGAAGTGAAGTGCTTCTTAAACTGAAGCGATACATTTCTCAATGTTTCAGCGTTATCCTAACGTAAACTTAATATTATCACTCATATGCCTGTCCACGCCCGAAACCCATCCACCACACAAAATAAAATAAAAATGTTTCTGTATGGCAAACTTTCAAAAATTATCAAGGTTCCTTGTTTTACGGTATTTATAAAACTGTGATGTCTTAGCCATGTAGCACTGCTGAACCACAATACATGTACAAAGAAAGAGAGAAAAAATCTTTCACCATTTGAAAATATTGCTTTTTACCTTTCATTTGTCACTTGTTTGAAAATCACTCCCCAAGGATCCCGAACATTTTTTTTTGTATTTATTTTTTTTATTTTTGCGGCATGACCATAATGTTAGAACTAACTTATTCTAGCAAAAATGTTGCTACTTCAACACCGGGCAAAGTGAAGTTTGATTGGATGGTTAACATATAATGAAAGGTGCTAATACTAAACTTGCTCTTCTCATATTAATTTAAGACCTCTCAAAAATTAAAAAATTAAATAAATATAGTTCTCATAACTCAAGAGGAATTCAATGTAGCTTGTTAAACAGCTTAATTCCGGGTTGGATGCTTAAGTAACTTTAGTCAGATGTAATTGTCCACAGAAGAACCTGGATCTGGTCCCGGTTGTTTGCAAAGTTGTTTGTTGTCGTCAAGTTCATGTTTTATTGGCATCGTAATTTTCACCTACTTAGGTTTTTTTCCTCAGTACTGCGACCAGTAATTTGATCTATTGTAGTTTACACGGTAACCACAAAATAGGGTTTTTGATCTAATTTCCGTCCTACTAAGCACAACCCGCGCTTTACCTCTCTTTGCTGAACAAGTTTAAACCAAAAATGGAATATTTCTGTCAAATATGACTTGAAAATTTATTCACCTTTCCATACGTACTGTTGGATTTGATAAAGAGTTACAAATTGTTGAGATATTGTCTAAAATCTAACACTGCTTCTTGATTCTAAATTCGTTCTACGAGTTTCAATTCCGTCCTAACGCATTGAAACGCCATTAGATTTTCTCCGGGATTCGCTAGGAGCGCTTCTTTTTTTTTTGACAACAATGAGCATAAATATTCATACTATGCACTCTAACAGGATTTATGTTGTAGCTAATGAGCTAGCGCATCGGAACAAACCTATTATTGATTTGTGCACGTTGATCGATAGAACGGAAATGGGCGATTACAACGAAGTAGCGCTCTACCCTACCCAATATTGACTGCAAAGTAAGCATTTTCGAGCGAAACTGGGACTACCCATTAAATGAGTAAAATTTTACCCATTTATGAGTAATTACAACTACAAAAGTAGTAAGTATTCATTTTTGAATAACAAATACTCATATATGGGCTATATTTTTACTCATTTCAGACGTAACATTTGATAACGGCACAAAAGCTTTTATAAACAAACTTTTTTAAAGCAATTTACACGCGAACCGAAGTACGCTCACGCAAACTAACAACTTCATCGGATAGGGGCAACTTTCACCTTTCCGAAAGTGGTATTGCTGTGCATAGGCGTACTTTGGTTCGCTTGTAAAGAGCCTTAGAAAGTTTGTTTACAAATGCTTTTGTGCCGTTATCAAATGTTACGCCTGATTTAATGGGTAGTCCCAGTCTCCCTCGAAAATGCTTACTTTGTAGTCATTATTGGGTATTTTGCGGTTACCGTGTAGTGCATGTCGTATTACTCCATCACTATTGAGAAATGATGAAGTATTCGATTTTTTTACACTTGTCATTCTCGCATTTATCGCAAGGATCCGACTCTAATTGAAAGTTCCCGCTATTTATACCCTTCGGAGTGTTTAAACACCCTCCAAAGGCGCGCCCCTTTGTCAGTCAAAATTGGATTCCTTAGCAACAATGACACCGATAATGACCATGCATCAGAACCCTAGACTTAACCACTTCAAACTAGGGAACAACGAATAGAAGATTTGGTATCACATAGATGAAGACTAACTAACTCATTTTCTCCTTGTTTCAAGATCATCCTCGGTGGACAAAGCCGAGTCTTGTCACTATTATCAATGCATAAAAAGTAACAAGGACTAAGATGTGTTCCTTGGATTACTGAAAAATTCTGTTCCCCTATTTTGAAGTAGTCAGGACTAGGAATCGGTGGTATATCTTACATCCCGTAACGTATCACGAAAAGGTGATCTACCCACGTTACGGGGCAACTTAGGTTTAGCATAGCGATTTTATTTGTAGCACTCTTAAATACAATTAGAGAAAGGAGCTCATCTACTGAATGACTACCGACTGGAGCATCCCAATTACGTCCGTGATGGGCCGTTGTGAGTACATGGGGGTGTTATGTCTATCCTGCATTATCTTACAATGTACTGACAATCACGGGAGCTTTACGGAGCCGATAATTCTTTTTGACAACATTACACACTTAAAAATTATCGTCGACTTCGGTAAATGTAACCTTTTTAGCTGAACTTTGCTTTGAAACTATTGCTAGGGAAATAGGCTAGGACTTCTGGTGGCATCTATTTTCACGTACTGAACGGTGCCCCCGCAGGTAACACGCGTACCTTAACTGATGTTCCATCCATAATGGAACATTAATTATATACGGTTATGCGACAAGCAATCAAGCATGGATTCCTCTGATTTGAATTTGATGAACATAGATTTTCCTCCGCTATTCGGTTTGCAGCGATCATCTGTGTAGGATCCGCATCCAGTGCTTTCACAAATGTCTCAGTTTCGTCCACTGAAGGTTTTTATCGCTAGCTGTGAAGCTGCATCTAATAGTCAGTATTATTTTCACCGGCATCTCCAGTTGTTACAATATTTTCTAGTCACTTATTTAGCCATATCTCATAAACCATTTCTTCAAACCATTTTCTTTTTCGAATGCATCTAGTAGATAAGCTTTCCAAAATGTGAATGGATACCTTCTAATAATCTGGCTCTCATTACTGTAGTTTGAATAACATAAAGGGTGTACCGTTTAAAATCCGCACACACTCAAATTGCTCTAACTTTTGATCCGTTGGGTAAAATTAATTGAAATGTTGCGAAGACATAGTTCAATGTGTATTGTTTACACCTCTGCGAGTTGATTTCATCAGGTGCGCAAAAGTTTTCAAAATGACGACGAAAGAACAGTGCGTGTGCGAAAAAGTTTTGCACGAGTACTTTGAGAATAAGGATCTGTCGCATCGTGCCATCGGAAAAAAAATTGGGAATCACGAATTCCACGATGTCTGGTACCATAAAACGGTTCGAAGAACGTCTGAATGTTGATCGGAAGCGAAGATCCGGGAAAAGCCGTCAGGTCAATAAGAACAACGTGCAGAATACCAAAACTCGAGCTGGACTACTTACGTTTAAGGTTCAGAAGTCCTTAAACCATGATGAGAAACAGAATACGGCCGCATGACCGGAAGTTGTACGATCAGAAGTTAACGAAACCACACTGCCACACTAATGGATGACGAGAAATATGTGAAGGCGGGCTTCAACCAGATTCCAGGAAACCTGTATGTGATGTTCCCGAGAACCTCCGGACACAGAAGATGTCGAAGTTTGCCAAGAATGTCTTAATTTGGCAAGCGATTTGTACTTGCGGAAAGTGGAGTACACCTTTCGTTACCGCAAGCACCATGAATGGACAGGTGTATTTGAAAGAGCGTCTCCAAAAGCGGCTTCTCCCTCTCCTTAAGGCTCACGATATTCTGGCCGGATTTGGCATCATGCCACTACACGAAGGGCGTGCTGTTTAAAAAATGGTAAAGATTGATGAAGGTTTAGAGATCGTGCAAATGGTTTGAAATGTGTATGGGAAAAACATTTTAAAATTTACTTATATTGCCCTAATTTTGGTTCTACTGGACCAAAAAGTTTGTTGTTGTTATGATCAGTTATACAGCATATCAAGAAATATAAAGGGTGGAACGGTCAAAAATTGATCAAATATTATTAAGTGCACACTGATTATGTTATTATATAAATGATCAAACTTTATTTCTTTTTGAAGTTCAACGGCTACAAAATATAGGGATGTTATTGTATTGAGCTTCCGACTTTCCAAATTCAAACTACCGGGCTTTATGTTTCACACCATCCATCACATTTTGTACCGCTGTTGTATTAACCTTATTTGATACTAAACGTTTTGTATCTCATTTTCAACTTTTTCTGTGTTTTCTTGAGGTTTCGCTTAACAATTGCCCAATATGTTTCATAAATACGAAAAAAATACAAAATCGGGTAGATTGTCAGTTGAAAAAGTTCATCGCACAAATAACAGGCTTGTTATTCATTGTCATGACAACCTCATAAATTGTTCATCGTTTGAACAACTAAAACCAAAGTTAGAGCAATGGAAGTGAAACTCAATAATTTCCCATATTAATTGACTGAAATCTCCATACAAACTTCAATCCACTTGCACGACCTCTAAACCTTCATAAATATTTACTTTTTTTTGCATGTATGCATATTTTGGAGTATTTAATTGAACTAGAGGATAGGATATCAATTTTTTTTCAAAACTATGCTCCTCACTGTACGCCCCCAAATCGTAGGACATAAATGCCACACAGCATCAACAAACATATAAACGTGAACTTAAAACAACAAATTCACTTGATTATTTGTTAACAGTTCTGTAGTCGAGCGCGGTCGCGCACGGTCGTCGACTGATTAGCTTTTATCGGAAACCAAAATTTGTTTTTTTTTTGTAATAGTGACGCCCTTTACATCATACAGCGACTTACTAGTTCAAATTTTACGACGACAGCACTGTTTGTTAACCAGATTAACAAGTTTGAGCGACACGTCTTTTATAGACTACATTTGATTATTGTGTGAGTTTGGTTACGTGGGGAATCGAATTAGTTTTATGATTATTGATACTCATGATCAAATTATAATGCCCCTGGAGAGCAAATAAAATGCCTCTCGACAACCTAATTAATCGATGATAGTGCCACAGACTACTCTTCAAGCATCCCTTTAACTGCACACAAACTCTGAAACACACAAAGGCAGTATGAAATTGTTTAAATAGGGGAAATGGCACTAATGTTGCCTATGGTACTATGTATTAGAAATTAGGTAAGGAAAATCAAACGGAAAAATGAAGAAAGAGAAAATAATTTTCCTTTCATTCTATTCTTTTCTCATGATAAGCATCTATTTTTTTTTTTCGCAATATTTGAACAAAAGGTTTAGCGCTTTTCACAATACTGGTTACAAAGACTATAATTTGTTTTCCTTGTTCGATCATATTTAACGTACTGAGTTCCAATGCTACAACACCAAGGAGACAGCTCCCACACCTGGCCCCACCCACCCTATCGACCCATCAACTCATGGACCGGGCACCAACGGCTTTACTTCTCGTGATCAGAGATTTTATGCATCAGAAAATCTCGTCGGCGTCGACTGAGATTGAAAACATGGCCTTTGGAGTGAGAGGCAGTCACGCTTCCCGAGCAAAGTCCAGCATCAAAATGACAGCAAATTGAAATCAAGTTTTGACATCAACATCAAACTGAAATCATAATTTATTTCAGTTTACGCAACTGACAAATTTGATACCTAATTTTGTTTTCATTTTGCTGTAAATTTGCTCTTCAAAAATATGTTGTTGCGGGTTTGTTTTCATTGCCTTAGCAATACCTCAAATTTAATACTTGTTGTGTTATCAACAGGAAAAATGGATATCAAATTTGGTTTTCAGTTTGCTCTCACTGATAGCAGAAATAGTTTTCAATGTGATGTTACAGGAAGGTTTTTTGCTCTCAATTTTGATATTTTAACCGTTAAAACTACCAAAACGACAGCAACCTGAGTAATCATTATCTGCGAAATCACAACATCAAATTTAGATTTCAATTTGATCTCAGACTTTGCTCGGGTTACCATTACACCACCAGCACCGAGGCTGTCAAGGAACCATTATAATAATAATACTATTTCGCAATTTAACTTATGTGTACCTACACAAGAAATCAGTGTTCTTTAAGTGAATTCGAAATGGGTTAAATTTAGAGCTACGTACGGTTTAGTCTTTATTGGTTGCTTTGGTAGTGCGGTCATACTGCCTCAATCACTAATCGACCTCTAAAAGTAGAACATCGGATGACCATGTGACGAACAGCGCAACATTCGTGATTACCTTTCCAAAGAGTATGCAGCCTTTTGTTCTACTTTTCCGTTGCACCAAATCTGTTGACCGAAAATTGCTCCTGACGTTCAACTGAATCTGAATATTTATCGGCCATGCAATTGTGCTCTTCGTTCAGTATAAACACCAACCACTTCACTCATCAGTCTACCTGGATGCGATGCATCTCATAGCAAGCCGAGATCCAACTAGCAAACGAAGCCAGACTGGATTTGGTTTCATGGCTGGCTGCTTCCAAATTGATTTTGTCTACACTGTCCATTATCCATCGATAAAATTGTGGGAAGTGAAAATTGGAAAATTATATTGCGAATGTTCTTATCTCGTCCACATGATGGTGTTTTCGCACGGAGTCTTTAACTTGGGCCCTTATTATGAATTTCTTCTAAATTGAAGGTAAGGATTCGTAGCACTGCTCAACATGTAACTCTACCTGAGTGCAAAGTACTACAAAAGAGTGTTGGACATCACAGAATCTATCTGAAAAATATTTAAAACGTAGCTTTAATGACGTTTAGAAAATAGAAACTTTCAGCATAATGTGTAAAAGCAATTGTCCCTTAAATACCTTCCTTCCCGCGCACTTCTTTCCAGCAGTCACTCAAAGAGACAGGAAATAAGCCACACGACACGTCTACCGCAAAACCGACTCCACTTAAGTTCAAACATATACAGATCGTTTCACACCTCTTCTCACACGATTTCGTACATTCATACCCATTCGATTCCGGAGACGGGAAGCGAAAAAGTTCCATCTATACTTATGTACGTAGGTTTTCGTCGTTCCATTCAAGCCCGAAACAGTACATCGTGTATAAGTAGGGTAGGTGCTTTAGTTTTTCCCGAATAATGATGGAAAGTCAGAACAATAATACTCCAATAAAATAGACCTTGAAATAAGCTCAAAATGAAAAAAAAATGTTTCTTATGATCTTGGCTACTTTACATCTATAGTTGTGGTACTGAAATCTAATGGGTTTGATAGAAACCAATATTTGCAACCAAAGCAACTATACAAACACAATTTTCATTCATGCTGGCCAAGGTATTCAAACAAATAAATACATAATCAAATCATAAAGGCACAATTTTTATTTAAACTAGAGCTTTTGAGCTATATCGTATCAAACTTTAATCGGGAATGCGCAATATTATTTTCACAAAACTTCTCAGTTCCACCAATACAGAGTAATAAACCCTAGCTGAAGTTTAATCAAATATTCAGCGCACGCGACGGCAATTTCAACCGCTCATCATCACGGTTTTCCTGGCTGGTGATCACCATCTCACTTGTCTTACCAGTGGTCTTGTTGTTTTTTTTTGTCTTCCTTACCTAGCATTACATGTACGACCTGAAGGGTGCAACAGAAAGTCAGTGGAAGAGAAAAAAAAAGGTAGACAAGATTTTTCACAGTTTCCTCCAGAAACGGACACACACACTGTGCAAATGTGACTATTGCTTAAATCAAAATCTTGTGAAAATTAACTGGAAAAAACTTAATGACATAATTCATTATTAGGCTATTAGGCTATTGCATTAATTGACTGTAGAAACTTATTCTATCAACAGATGGGCCGGATCCAATGGCTAATTATAATTACCTCATAAAGTCAAGTGGCAGTCACGCTTTTATCTGCGTGACTCTCTCTGAAATATTTTAAAATATAAAAAGACAAATCTACTACAAATCAAAAATATTCAGATAATTATCCTAATCTGTAATTTTTTACGTGTGGTTGCCAAACCTTCCATAGTGCGGCGCTTCAGCAGAGCATATTGCCGCTCATTTTGCCTTCATCACATTGGTCCATTCCGCAAACCTCCATATTTTGCCCTCATTCTGTAAGTACTAGTATTTGGTGGAGTAAAGAATAGCCAGAATGTGATCACGGGTTGACACTACCTCTTTCTGAGTGTCCCTTTTATTTGCTTCTTGTTGAATCGCACTCTTAAGAGGGTCTACGGTTTGACACATTTATATCGCACAGTATCCAGACAGAAGCAGCCAAAACATTCGTTACATGACTGGAAAAAGTCACATTGAAGTGATTTTTCTCTGTGAGTGTTCAACCGATGCATAACTTTTCCCCACTTAATGAACTGAGAAGGGTTAACGATGATGATGTTGTGTTTGAAATAAGCGATTAGCTGCTCTGCGATTTTGATAACCATTTTTCCAACAATTATTAATGACGATCCCCACTCAAATTACATAAAACATAATTGTATTTCAACATATTGCAGTTCTTTTGAAAATTTACCCGGCTTACATAAACTGCCACTAGCAACAAATCAATTATACTTTCCGGATATAAGACTGTTCAGTTTATAAAACGAGCACACACTTTCATTCACATGTTTTGATCCTTTCTTGGACATGTATAAATTTCTGTTAATTAACGGGTGCTCAATAAAAAATGGGAATGATTTCAGTGCCGTCCAGTGCTCTTGTGAAAGCATCGCGATTAAGATGTTTTTAATAAAAAATACTGAATTCCTTAAAAAAAAATTTTTTTTACTTGCTATATGACTGAAAAAATTCTCTTTTTTTATTGAACACCCGTTAGCATCATAGAAAAAATAATAAAAAAGATATTATTACCAAATTTTAAATCACATTTAGAGCAAAATGCATTTCAGTGCCAACATTTCAAAGGGGCGTAATTGTTTTTGTAAACAATGGCTGTAGCCGTCGATATCTCGCAAATAAAAGCCCACCCCTCCAAATTGAGACATTCCACGAAGGTACGCAAATCGATCCTGACCGATCATTTCCAATTACGCTGAAGCTTTGCACAGTTGTTCCTTTTTAGTAAAGGCGCCATTTTGTGCACTCAGTTTTTCATATTAAATCACGACTACTTTTTGAAAAGGGCATGTGTAAAATAGTACTAATGAGTTTAAAAATATATATTGCCGAAACGCTTTGTTCGATTGATTTGGTGTCTTCAGCAAAGTTGTAGATATTGTTTTGGCAATTGTGTAAAAAATATACACTGTAAAAAAAATTCGTTTGCATCAATGAAAAAAATTATATTTATTATTAAAACAGTTAATTTCTCAAAAAGTGCAGTTTTAAGCCTCATTGAAGCTCATAATGTTTGCTACAAACTGGCAAAGTTTGGTGATGGTAAACTCAAAAACAAAAAAGTTATTGTGTTTTGAAAATTTCACGATTTTTACATTTTCATTAAAAACACATATTTTTTAACCGTGTATATTTTTTCAAGAATCTCATTTTAATTTTGCACAACTTTCCCGAAGACACCATAGCATTCAAGCAAGCCATTTTTGCAATGTATTAAAATGTTTATTTTATAAACGCTTTTCTACACAGGCCCTATTGGAAAAGTAGTCGGGGTTCGCTATTACAATTTGTAATAGCGAATCCGGACTACTTTTTTATTTTCAAATTTCAACTTAAATCCTCAAAATACATTTTTCTGCTCTTTTTTACTTTTTTTTTATTCGGAAACCTTATGGACAGATGATATATAATTTATTTTCATTGTAATACACTTACTTTCTATTTTTATTTACATCACTTCTTAAATACATCGAATATTTTGGCATCATTATCATTACAGTTTGAGTAACGTTTGGCTTTAATTTTATTTTCTGAAACAGGAATGAAAGAATGAAACTTTTGAGTTCCTTGAATTATTTTTGCATTATTATATTGCTCGTTGAGGTGTGAAACCATACTTTCGTATTCCTCTGTTGTGGCAAAACTAAATGATAATTTTGTTAATTCTTCTTCTTTTCGATTATTTGCCCAATTATAAAGCTCTCTTGCATTTTTTTATTGGATGTTCACGTTCTTTGGCCAAACTTGCTCTATTAGCCATGCGGTTTATTGTACCTCCAATAGCGTCACAAGGACCTTTCCCATGTGATGTTGCAAAGAAATGCCATTCGGCTTCAATTCCATACTTTGATTTAAATTTACAAAGGCTAGCAAAATTTTTCCGGTTCTTGTACTGTGACGCGGCTCCATCAGACATAAAATAAATCTTGTTGATATTTTTACTTTGGTTAATGCGTAAAAAACTTATCATTTTAGAAATAAATAAGTTAACAGCCACTGAGTCATGCCTTAACTCTTCAGAAATTATAATAAAACTTAAATGTTAACTTGCATATTTTCTCTAAAAAATATAAAAAAAAGGATGAATGGTAGCTTGTTGGACATTCCAGTGATGAGACTGAACTTCATCCTGTAACAAAAAGCTGTAGTTTTCAGAAAAATCGCAAGTAACTAAAAATTCACCTTCTTGCAAATTATTTCGTGTAGTTTTCAAAAAATTAGATTGCTGTGTTTTTATGAAATCATGTGGTATCAAACTTGTCAATTTCAAGCAGAAAAATGAAACTAACTCGTCTGCAGGCTTTACAATAGTTTCTAAATCACATCTATCCGTGGTAACCCACAGTTCAAATGAAAGGTGATCAATGCATTTTTCCTCTAATTGTTTTAATAAAATGTTTTCTAATGCGGAAGAGTCTGGACAATCTTCACAACACCGTAGATAGCAATATGTTGTCTTGTTTTCACAAAGTAGGCTGTCAGTTAACGTTTTTACATCATTTAAATGGTTAAGTTTCTTCAAACTGTGTAAAATTAGATTGATGTTTTCATGCGTTGTGCACACGCAAACATTGTGGGTTCCAGAGCTGGTTAAAAGTTTACATTGCTTAGGGCGGAGTTTTGCAAATGAAGAAAATCCAATTTTTACATTGCAGTGAATTTTATTGAATCGTTTATAAGCTTCTCTCAAAGTCATCATTAGTAATCTTTTTTGAATGGCTTGTCGTTTTCCTTCTTTCTGCACAGACACATAATCTGTTTTGACCAGGCATTGCTCGGCTTATATCATCATCTTCAATAAAATTTATGACTGCCAATTTTGTTTCATCACTTAAGGCTGTGCCATATTTTGCGGTTTTTGACGAATGACCTTCCTTTATCAACTTAGCAATTACAAAAATATTATTCTCGTACAACAAAGTGCATGTACGATTTTGCAAAATTTATGGACGTATTGTTTGACTCATTTAAATAGCTTTTAAAAAGGGCGTTTTTTTACGATAACCATTAATAATTTTTCAAATAAAACAAACAACAGCATGGTTCCGTTGCGAGAAATCAATGCATAAAAAGTTAATTTTAAATGTCTAATTCTTCAGGGGTCACTCTAAGTTACTTGCACACATTAAAAGCCTTGTTCTGTGCTTTAGTGCGAAGTATCCTGGAATATGCTGCTCCCATTTGGGCACCGTACCATACATCTCAGGTGATCCGCATCGAACGTGTGCAGAAATCATTCATTCGCTTTGCTCTTCGGCACCTACCGTGGAATGATCCTGTCCATCTACCTGCATATCCAGAACGATGTCAACTAATTGATCTGGAACTGCTATCGGCAAGACGGCTGAAATTGCAGCGGCTGGTTATATTCGATATCGTCCAGAATAACGTCGACTGTTCGGATCTTCTCCTGCAAGTATCACTGAACGTTCCACAGCGTCAGCTGCGGTACTCAGCACTTATCGCAGTTCCCGCACAAAGAACATGTTATGGTCATAACAACCCGCTCAGTTCTTGCCTCAGAGCTTTCAACAATGTTAGTGATTTGTTTGAATTTAATGTGTCCAAAAATTGTTTTAAAAATAGGATTAAAAACATAGCATAAGTTAAACTAGTCTGTACGACACTGTCGAAGACGAAGAACAAATAAACAAATAAACAAATAAACAAATAAACAAAAACCAGTATAAAACGACCTCACTCCAAAGGGCCTGGGTTCAATCCCAGTCGGCGCCGTCAGGATTTTCTGAGGCATAAAATCTCTGATTACGATCCATAAGTTGATGAGTCGATAGGTAGGGTATCATGATAAATTATATGTGAGCAATCATATTGATTTCATTGGACACATAAGGTTCATGTGATTTAATTATGATATCACATGAAAGGGATGTGAAATTGGCATTGGATATTTCTACTGGCTATGTGATTTATTTTAAGAGTGTACACTTAAATTTGGGATTGTCTAATAGAAAAGTAGAGCTAATCTGCCGTTATACGCATAAGAGTCCCACGGTGCATAAGGATTGCATAGAACATGGGACAGTTATGGGTAGAACGGCAGTAATGTCGGAAAAGGATCTGTGAAAATTCACCATAATACTTCCTCAAGCGAATACTACACTTGTACACTTGTAATTACAAAATGGCTAAACCCCCTTTTTTTTTTCCCCTACAGCACCACCGTGATGTTGATTTAGTGTTTGACGATATCTCGTCGCCACTGTCCAATAAGGCTATCGGTGAAGAGCGCCAATCGCACTCCTCAGGTAGCAAACGCAGCACCACTAACAAAAACGTCGAGGAGGATAGTCTCTTCGACCTGGGCGGCTTTGATAACAACAATGTTGCGATCGCCGATGACGATACAGAAGACGATGACAGCGATGACGATGACGACGTCGAAGAGGCTGGAAAGGAAGTGGCGGCGCCAGAAGCTGAAAGTCAGAATTGGCTGGTGCGAAGTGTACACAGAATCAAGCGCAGCATTGATAATCTATTAAGTGGGCCTGAAAAGAGCGTCAAACCAGCAAAGAAGAAGAAGCAGAAGAAGAATCCTAAGAAACCACTTAATGGTAGTAAAAAGGAACGCAGCGGAGATTTAAATGCAAGCAAGAAGAGTGACAAGAAGAGCCAGAAAAGTGAGAAACAAAAAAGTGAAAATCTGAGAAAATCGGCCCGTTCCGAAAAGAACAAAAGGTGGCAAGGTGATGAAGCACTTCGACCGAAGAGACAGTTCGACGAATCTGCGTATGATGATGAAGACAGAATGTCTGGCTCAGGCGGCATGCCGGACGGGCTTGGATTCGATCATGCATGTGAGTAGCTACCAAAACGAAACAGATTAACCAAACTGAAGGGTGTTGTTTACATTACATGGTTCTGTTTTCTAGATAAACTGACCTTGACGGTTTTTGAGGCCTATGACCCAGAGTTTGAGAATAAGGAAAGCAATCAATTCAAACAGGTGGCGCGAGGTGTTGCCGGAAAGCTACATGCCCTTCTAAGTGATATCGACTTCACTGCCAACTTTGTAATCACTGTCCAGGAGCTAGAGTGAGTACATTTATTATTGTTATTCCGCACTGATTTTCAGAGAAACACTTACTCTTAACGAGACTACTCTCTTGCTCTCGCGAGTGCCTTGATATATTGCATGCAATGTTGCATGGCATTTTCTCTGGAGAGAAGGTCTCACTCTCACTCTCAGAGACTAAAATTGTGAAAAATTCTCTCACCACTCATTCTCTGTTTACAGACCGAACCCAGACGATGAGCGCGAAACGTTCGTAACGTTCGAGATTAACGTGGATAAGAGTTTGAGTAGATCTACAATTGATAGTCATCTCCGCACAGTTATCGAACAGGGCTACGAGAATTTCGATTTGAAAGGATACGGTCTTACGTCCGAAGGTAAATTTCGCTAAACTATGTATTATTATCGTAGGTTGTGCTATAATAGGAACAACTTAAGTCGTAGCTGGTCAACATCGTTAATGCTGTTTCCTATGCGGTTTCACCGGCAGCACAACTATTGGTTTTTATTGCAATAAAGTGGACTACACATTAAAGCATGACGCTCCCGTATGGATTTTAGGAAAAATAATTATCCATTCGTATCGACTGTAGGGTACTGAATACTAAAAAAATACTAAAAATAAGTTGTCCATCCAAGAGCTCACGAAGAAATTAATTTTCAAAGGCGATTTTCATGACATGCGCCGGGTGTGCTGAGTTTGCTGCATTTCATTACCTTAACATTAAGGATATGTATGGATAATTAGAAACTAAAAAACGAAGGGGCCGCCCATGAATAACGGGAAATTTTTTTGAGAGATTCATCTTGCGTAAAAAATTATTCATGTTTTTCTTTTATTGAATATATTTCTATCCAGTCAAGAACAGCCCCTCAATTAAATTCCCTGTAAATAAGTTATGGAGTGAGTTGACTGATTACCCGAGCAAAGTCTGAGGTCAATTTGATGTTGTGATGTCGCTGATAATCAGGTTGTTGTCGTATTGGTCATTTTAACGGTTAAAATATCAAAATTTAGAGCAAAAAAAATCTTCCTGTGACATCACATTGAAAACTATTTCTGCTATCAGTGAGAGCAAACTGAAAACTCAATTTGATGTACATTTTTCCTATTGATAACGAAACAAGCATTCAATTTTATGTTCTGCTAAGGCAATGAAAACAAACATATTTTTGAATAGCAAATGCACAGCAAAATTAAAACAAAATTTGATATCAAATTTGTCAATCGCGTATTCTGAAATCAAATTATGATTTCCGTTTGATGTTGATATCAAAATTTGATTTCGATTTGCAATCATTTTCATGCTGGACTTAGCTCCACTCCTGTGGCAGAAACGTCATCCACCAACATTTTGCTTGAAGACAAAGTTGTTGGTTCTTTGGCTCGATTATCTGCTAATCTGAGACAGCTGATGCAAACATTGAGAAATTATGCTCCGTCCACATAGATGTTTGATTTGTTGCACGGCAAAATAATCGTGATAAATGTTCAACAAGCGCGTACATGTAGGAATTAAATATTTATTATATTAATTTATAAATTAAGCAAGCTAATCATGAAAAAATTGAAAAAGTTTCATTAATGATTATTCACATAAGATTTTTTAACGCATACCTGTCGTTAATGCACATAAAAACATAATAGCATAAAAACTCTAGCCTACAGTGCTGACACCACCATTATGGTGGTGACTTCAGCAAGACTCCTGCTTGCCAGAGGATTGCTTTGCTCAGGTATTTTGTTGATTTCTTATTATAGAGACGCTTTCTCTTGTAGCGTTGGAAATTATGATAAAATTTATAGGTAACTACCCACTTTTAAAGTTCTTCATTCAAATATAACTATAGTTGTTGGGAGCAACACCGCTGGGCTTACCTATTGCCCCTGGAGAAAAGTGCGATCGAGAGAGTGACGGACCGATTTGACTCATACAGATAAGGAAAATAAAAATTTGGACTGTCAGTCATCGAGATCAAGTTCATCATCAAATTGCAAGTCACGCGGTTCAGGTCGAAGGTTTAATATTAAAATTATCACAGTTATTTGAAATTCCTAGTTCTAAATTTGTTATTCTAGTGAAAATGTAAGTACGGTCTTTGAACATGAATTAATTAAAACTAAAATAAATACTATTGTACGAACAGCAAACAGATAAAATTCGACGGCTACAGAGGTTAAAATCACACATAAAAACAAGTAGTACGAGGGAAATTTGTCTACAGGAGGAAAACTATCTGTAAGTGAAAAATTATGTTATTTTCTAATCAGAATTAACTAATAAAAACTATTTGTAGCTTTGATCTGCTCAACAAGAGTTTGATACGAAGATTGTTTTACGTGATCCGAACATTATCAAAGAGATACGATTCGGATAACCTCAAAAGATGGATGCTTTGTCGAACAGAGATTGTTTGCTGTGTGATGCACCGGATGGGGCTGACGAAAACATGGTGCAGTGCGACGACTGCAAGCTGTGGGTGCATTTTCGTTGTGCCGATGTTGATGAGAGCATACGGGATAAACCATGGAGCTGTCCACAGTGCATGAATCGGCTACGTGTTCCGGAGCAAACGAAGCAGAAGAAATCTACCAAGAAGTCTGGATCTGGATCTAAGAGCGATGCTGGATCCGTGAAAAGCCTGGTTTCGGTGATAGAGGAGCTGGAGAAGGAACAGTTTGCTAAAGAGAAGGCTTTAGAGGAAGAAAGAGTCGTGCGTGAGAAGCGGATGGAGATGGAAAAAGTCCTAAAGGAAAAGCGTATGAAGTTCGAAAGGGAAATGCGAGAGAAGGAATTGAAGCAGGAACGTGAGCTGCAGGAGAAAGAACTTCTACAGGAGCGAGAAATGCTTGAAAGGAGGCTGGCTGCCGAGGAAGATTTCCTTAAGAAACAACATACGTTGCGCGAGCGGTTCCAAAATGCGAAGGAGAAGGTTTCGGGTGGATGGAAAGAAACGGATGGTGCCGTTGGTGGACACCGTACCGCTCAACAGAATACTGACCTGGAGCCGTCGGTAGGTTTAACCAAGTCTGAGGTTGAACACATGGTGCAAAATTGGCTGCAGAACAATGGTACGGCTCACACGAAATATACTCTAGGAGCGTATCCCAAAGGAACGGTGGTGCAAGAAAATACGGTGCATTCGAAGAAGAAGCTGTCGAAACTGGAGCAACTCAAGGCGCTGCTGGAACAAGAGGATTCTCAAGAAGAGGAGGATAGCAAAACGATGTGTAGCTCCGATGACGAGGAATCACACAAGACATCGGTTACGCAGAGAAAGGATAAACGGCACAGAGGCAACGGGTCGGGGCAGCGGTTGAGTCAAGAACAACTCGCTGCACGGCAGTATATGTCCAAGCAGCTCCCAATCTTCAAAGGAGAGCCTGAAGTCTGGCCGTTATTTATAAGCAGCTTTGAGAACACCACCAATGCGTGTGGTTTTTCGAACCTGGACAATCTGAAAAGACTACAAGACTGTTTGCAAGGTGAGGCACTAGAAGCTGTCAGAAGTCGTCTGGTTATGCCAGAATCCGTTCCGGACGTACTCAACGATCTCCGAAACCTTTTCGGGAAGCCAGAAAAGCTTCTTAAAGCGCTATTAACTAAGGTTCGAAAAGCTCCGTCGCCGAAAATCGAGCAACTTGGAACCTTCATCCATTTCGGAATAACCGTGAAACAGTTATGCGACCATTTGGAGGCAGCTGGGCTAGCAGACCATTTGAATAACCCCATGCTGGTCCAGGAACTGGTGGATAAGCTTCCGCCAAGTTACAAGTTGGATTGGGTACGCTACAAGAGGTACAGTCGTGGTACCCCACTGCGAATGTTCACTGATTTCATCAGCGATGTGGTTTCGGATGTGTCGGAAGTGGCAGACTACACGGGGGCGAATCTTCGTGAAGCAGTACTTGCAAGAAACCGCAACGATAAAAGGAAGGAGTTTGTTCACATGCACAACACTTCCTCCAAGGGTGAGACACCACAGGGTAATAAGGTGGCCAAGCCTTGCTGGATGTGTAAGAGGTTGGATCATAAGGTAAGGTTTTGCGACGATTTTAAAAAACTGAATGTTACGGAACGATTGAGGCTGGTAGAGAACCTGAAGCTGTGCGTATTGTGTTTAAACGCCCATGGGAAAAGCCGATGCAGCTTCAAGTTGCGCTGCAATGTGGGTGATTGTCAGGAGTACCACCACCCCCTTTTGCATCGTGCTCGGGAATCGGTTCAAGTGGTAGAATGCAATGCACATAACCGTTTAAATCGGTCGGTCATCTTTAGAATGGTACCAGTAACGCTCTCGGTGGGGGATTTGTCACTAGATACACTGGCGTTCCTCGATGAAGGCTCATCCGTGACATTAGTGGAGGACATCGTCGTAAACCATCTCCAGGTGAAAGGCGTTCCGGAACCGTTGATAGTATCGTGGACCGGGAATATGAAACGGTATGAAGACGGCTCCAGGCGGGTTAATTTGATGCTAGCGGCGAGAGGTTCTAGTCAGAAGTTGCTGATACAAGGGGCACGTACAGTGTCCGAATTAGTTCTGCCAAAACAAGATGTGCGATTCCAGGATATCACCGAGCGCTATCCCCACCTGCGTGATTTGCCCATAATGGAATCGGGACCCGACGAGCCGAAAATCATGATTGGTTTGGATAATCTGCACATCTTTGCACCACTGGAGTCGAGGATAGGTCAACCTGGAGAACCGATCGGAGTCAGGACAAAGTTGGGGTGGACAATTTACGGTCCTGAAAAGCTGATTAGGATGGAGGATGCTCGTGTAAACTTTCACACTACCTGTTCCGTGACCAACCAAGAGCTGCATGATATAATTCGTGTGCAGTACAGTCTCGAAGAAATGGGTGTCCCGGCCTCCGCTGTTCCAGAATCCAACGAAGATCGTCGGGCGCGAGAAATCCTACGAACGACTACAACTCGTGTCGGTGACCAGTTTGAGACAGGTTTGCTCTGGCGACGTGATGCAAGAAGCTTTCCTGACAGCTACGGAATGGCGAAACGACGATTGATAGGTTTAGAGCGAAAGTTGGCAAAGGATCCTCAGCTGCAGGAGGTTGTAAGGCGCCAAATTAAGGAATATCAAATGAAGAAGTATGCGCACATAGCTACGCAAGAGGAGCTGGCCAAATCCGATCCAGCCACAGTATGGTATCTACCACTAAATGTGGTTAAACATCCCCACAAGCCTGAAAAGGTACGCCTCGTGTGGGACGCTGCAGCGAGAGTCCAAGGTGTTTCGCTGAACTCGGAGTTGCTCAAGGGTCCTGACATGCTGTCTCCGCTTCCGTCCGTACTCAGTCCTTTCCGAGAGCGCCGTGTTGGATTTGGTGGTGACGTGAAAGAAATGTACCACCAATTAAGGATACGGAAGGAAGACAAACAGGCTCAACGCTTTCTTTTCTTTACCGAACCGGGAGACTCTGAGCCGCAGGTTTATGTTATGGATGTTGCGACATTTGGATCAACTTGCTCGCCGTGCTCCGCTCAGTTTATAAAGAACTTAAACGCGGAGGAGTTTTCCGGACAATTTCCGGATGCTTTCGACGCTATAACAAACCGTCATTACGTAGATGATTACTACGATAGCGCGGACACTCCGTCAGAAGCAGTGAAGCTGGCCAAGGAAGTTAAATATGTGCACTCGAGAGGAGGATTCCATATTCGGAATTGGGTGAGCAATTCGGAAGCATTCGTTCAAGAAATGGGTGAAGAAGACATTGTCCATACCGTCCATTTGAAAGATAAAGCTGCTGGTACTGATCGAGTTCTCGGAATCATCTGGAACACGAAAGACGATACCTTTTCGTTCGTCGCTCCATCCCGGAAGAACGATGACGAGCATCCGACCAAACGTGGCATCCTGAGCTGTGTCATGTCGGTGTTTGATCCAATGGGCCTCTTGTCACCGTTCACAGTGCTCGGTAAAATGCTCATACAGGATTTGTGGAGAACTGGGTGTGAATGGGATGCACCTATTGACAAAATTTCGCTCGTTAAGTGGCAGAACTGGGTCCAGCAGATGTCGATGATCGAAGCGGTGAGAATTCCAAGAGCATATTTCGGAGATGCAACAACAGATCAGCTGCGCGAAATACAATTACATGTGTTTACCGACGCTAGCGAAGCCGCTTACGGTTGCGCTGCATACTTTCGGGTCGTGGTGCGTGGAGAGGTTCGATGTGTTTTGGTGATGAGCCGCACGAAAGTGGCGCCGCTTAAGCAATTAACAGTTCCACGATTGGAGCTCCAAGCCGCGGTGTTGGGAGCGAGACTAGCGAAGATGGTATGCAGCAATCACAGAATCGTATCCCAGTCGGCGCCGCCGGGATGTTCTGAGGTATAACATATCTGATCACGCCTTCCTTCGGATGGGAAGTAAAGCCGTTGGTCCCCGGTTCATGAGTTGATGGGTCGATAGGTAGGGTCCAGGTGTGGGAGCTGCCTTCCTGGCACGTCGGTAGCATTGGTGCTCAGCACGGAAAACAAGATCGACGGAAAAAACAAACCAAAGGAAAAAAAAAAAAAAAAATCACAGAATCGTAATCACGAAGCAAATTTTCTGGTGCGATTCACAGACAGTACTTTCCTGGATACGTTCCGATCAGCGTAGGTATAAGCCTTTTGTGGGATTTCGAATTGGCGAAATTTTGGAACTCACAAGGTTGTCGGATTGGCGATGGGTGCCGACAAATCACAACGTTGCAGATAAGCTAACGAAGAAGAGCCGTGAATGGGATTTCGAGGTGGGCAGCACCTGGTTTAACGGTCCAAAGTTCTTGTACCAGGATGAAGCGGAATGGCCACAGCAACCTGCGATACCAACAATCGTCGAGGAAGATCTGAGAGCCGTCTACCTATTCCATGACATTGCTATACCGCAACCCCTAGTAGATGTTCAGCGAATCGATAAGTGGACCGTGTTGGTGCGCGTGATGGCATGCGTGTTTCGCTTCATTTCAAATTGTAAAATAAAGAAAGAAGGGTTGCCGATTGAGACTCTCAAACCGACAAAACAACAAGAAAAGGTATTGCTCAATTGCGGAACAGCGATTCGGACACCGTTGAAACAGGACGAATTCCGTAAAGCAGAGTGTTTCCTGATAAAAACTGCTCAGGCGGAGGCATACGCGGACGAGCTTAAAGTGTTGCTGAAAAATCAAGGACAGCCTTCGGATCGATGGTACGCGTTGGAGAAATCCAGCCCACTTTACAAGATTACGCCGATGATCGATAGTGATGGAATCATTCGCATGGAAGGAAGAGCAAAGGACGCCGAGGCATTGCCGTTTGATCTACGCTTCCCCATCATTCTTCCAAAGGGTCATGAAGTGACAAGAAAGTTGGTTCAGCATTACCACGAAAGGTGTGGACATACCTTTCGCGAAACTGTAAAAAATTACCTACGTCAACGCTACTACATTGAGAACGTTAATGCAGTCGTGAAGAAGGTGTCAGCCAGTTGCATTTGGTGCAAGGTGCACCGGAATCAACCTAGAATTCCTAGGATGGCACCGTTACCGATCGAAAGGCTTTCTCCCCATCTTCGCCCGTTCAGCTATGTCGGAGTCGATTATTTTGGACCCATTGAGGTGATTGTTGGACGCAGTCGGCAGAAAAGGTGGGTTGTTTTGTTCACCTGCTTGGTAGTTCGTGCAGTACATCTCGAGATTGCGTACGATCTGTCGGCAGCCTCATGCCTTATGGCCATCCGAAGACTCGTGTGCCGCCGTGGACCTCCACTGGAATTCATTTCCGACAATGGCACCAATCTGAAAGCAGCCAGCAAAGAAATCATCGAGAAGATTCGTTTCATCGAAGAAGAATGCGCCGAAGCAGTTACCGATGCCCGCACTAGGTGGAAATTCATCCCTCCTGCCACTCCCCACATGGGAGGCTCTTGGGAGCGCCTCGTCAGGACCGTGAAAGACGCTCTAAGAGCGTTTGACGATGGAAAAAGATTGACTGATGAGATCCTACAAACGTCTATTGCGGAAGCGGAGGATCTAGTCAACTCTCGTCCCCTTACATATGTTGCCGAGGGTTCGATCGACGCGCTAAGCCCTAACCATTTCTTGAAAGGTGTGTCACCGAACGAACCACTCATGGTTCCCCCGCCGCCACATTCTGCTGAGGCTCTTCGCAATGCCTACCATCGGTCACAGCAGCTGGCCGAAGAGTTATGGAGACGATGGATTCAAGAGTATGTGCCAATGATCAATCGACGTAGCAAGTGGTTTAGCGAGGCTCAACCATTGAAGGTAGGCGACGTGGTTTACGTTGTGGATGGCAAGAACCGGAAGCTGTGGGTTCGCGGAATCGTTGAGGAGCTGATAACATCCAAGGATGGCAGGATTCGGCAAGCTTGGGTCCGAACCAACAGCGGCGTCTTCAGGAGGGCAACAGTTAAGCTAGCGGTTTTGGAAATTAATGGTGGTAACGCTGGACCGGATGAAGGGATCGGACCAGGATTACGGGTCGGGGATCTGTTGGGAGCAACACCGCTGGGCTTACCTATTGCCCCTGGAGAAAAGTGCGATCGAGAGAGTGACGGACCGATTTGACTCATACAGATAAGGAAAATAAAAATTTGGACTGTCAGTCATCGAGATCAAGTTCATCATCAAATTGCAAGTCACGCGGTTCAGGTCGAAGGTTTAATATTAAAATTATCACAGTTATTTGAAATTCCTAGTTCTAAATTTGTTATTCTAGTGAAAATGTAAGTACGGTCTTTGAACATGAATTAATTAAAACTAAAATAAATACTATTGTACGAACAGCAAACAGATAAAATTCGACGGCTACAGAGGTTAAAATCACACATAAAAACAAGTAGTACGAGGGAAATTTGTCTACAGGAGGAAAACTATCTGTAAGTAAAAAACTATGTTATTTTCTAATCAGAATTAACTAATAAAAACTATTTGTAGCTTTGATCTGCTCAACAAGAGTTTGATACGAAGATTGTTTTACGTGATCCGAACAATAGTTATATAAGCATTAAAAAAATCGATGTGGTTTTTTTTTTGTTGATTGTACATTTTCGATTATATGAACCTTTTCACTGTTTTGAAATGACATTTTTATGGTCATAAACATGATCAGTAGCCAAAACATTACTATCCTTAAGATTTTAACATATGTTTATATCCGTACAAAAAACTGCCACGCAAATCTACACAGCGGAAACGCCATATCCTACAAGGCACCAAAATACGAATGTTCTATAATGCAAAAAACGGAAATCAGGCAAATATCAAAAGTCAATTTCATCGATGAGCTCCATTCCATCTCATTTCAATTTATTCGCAGCTCGAAAGTTTTTTTTTATGACAATTGAAATTGACGAATTTCACGCCAACATGACTATGAATTTGGCAGCACCCTCTCAGATTGCAATGAACCATTGTGAGGGTAATGATTTTATCTACTTAAGCAACTTTGCATACTTCTTTTGAAAAAATTAGGCTACTATTAGAATAGGGTGGAACTTATTTTAAACATTTTCTACAAACAATTATATCGCAAAAATAATAAATATCAATAGCAATAATTAAATAATAATAACTTTCAAACATATTTTCCAAGCGTGATTTATAAAGGATTATGCGAGCATTCATAAGAAAATGCCAAAATATTTAAAATAGCATTCCTACACTGATTAAAAAATAAAAAAAATAAAAAATAAAGTTTTTTTTTCTCAAAAACCAAATAATAAAAACAAAAACAGCCAAATTATTTACATGTAATTCATACATCACGAGATGAAGTTTGCACTCAATGAAATCTCAGCAGATGAACTTCATCCCAAAGCTGATAAATTTCATCCATATCCGGAATAAAACAATGTTGGTGCGAAGTTTTAAGAAAAATTTTATCATTTGAATTGTAATCTGTCAATGCTAAAAGATGAAGAGGTTTTATGCTCATTTGAAATAAAAGCTTTACAGTAAGTTCTACTCAAATGGGTTTTCCCTGCTGCGAATAAAGATAAAGAAGACATTGGCTAATTAAGCAAGTTAAGCTAGGTATGCTAAGTTTTTTTTTGTCAGTGCAGGTATGACAAATTATAAAAAATGTGAGACGTGTATTTCGACAACCATTAAACCGAATTGAACTCAACAGCCTCAACGAGGTTTCAATGACCGAAGAGCCTCAATCGAACTGAGACTATCCGAGAAGATGAATAATTAACTACGAGCATGTTGGAAATTATCTCCAAAATTAAATTGTTTGCTGCTAGCTCAGCTACAAAAATGGAACAAGGTTCCAGAATGCGATTCAGTTTTCATTGAAGACACCGAATCCAGTGAATCTCTTAAGGCAAAACCTGGCAGTGAAATATCTCTGACTGCATTTGATATGTTGGTACTATTCGGCAGAAATGCAGGGATTAGGTCGAAGTTGACCTGATAGTCCTTGAATAGCATGCTTCATGGGTAGATCATAGATTGAGAGCCAGCAAAACGTTCGCTAAAGAAGCGTAAAAGCCGAAAGAAGAAGAGTTTGTTCTGGAATTCAGTCAAGCGTTTAATTTACGCCTAAGCGTTTAAAAATATGTAAAATGACGGAATTGATATTTTTCAACAAATCAAAACTCGCAAAATGCGCTGTTTTTGTTATTAAAGTCTTACAATCTTTTTTTTTTATTTTTTACCAGAATTTGAGATGTATTTTGTTTAGAATAGGCATTCCAATTTCCTACAATTTTGTCTCTGTCGTCATTTCGATTGGAAGAGCCGTTTTGGTGCTAAAATTTATTGAAAAAAAAAGATTATGCCCTTTTAAATAGCTAGGCGTGAGTCAAACGAATCTATGACAAAAGGTCTAAAGACAAAAGTTCACGGGAAAAAATCCGATCTCCGAAATGAGAAAAATGACTCACGATTTCATGAGCACAGCGTATTTTCATGCTATGAAAAAACACCATGAAAATATTCATGATATCATGAGCAACTTTTGCGTAACGCAGCAAACATTCCCAAAATCTTGAATCATCCGAGTTGAAATCATGAGCTAAATATTCATGGGTTTAACTGTTAACCAAAAATTGTAATCAGACTGGATTCGAACAAAGAACCTTGAGATCACTAAACCCATACTTTGACCACTAGACTATCAGTACTTGTATAAGATGGAAAACAAAAGGCGTATAAGAGATACCTATGTAGTGCGGTTTATGAACACGGTTTGCCAAGTACGTGTAACGCTTGTAGCGGTCTTGATTCCACTGCATTATGAAGTCATGAATTTCCATGACGAAATCATAAATCATTGTTACGATTTCATGGGATGGCAAGTTTTTCCATTTCATGATTTTGTATTCATGAAAATGGAATTGGATTTGTTTCCGTGTTCGAAGGACAAAAGGCCGAAGGACAAAATTTAGAAGAAAAAAAGATTGAATGGACAAAAGGTAGAATGTCAACAGGTCGAAAGACAAAAGGTCAAATGAACACAAGGTCAAAATATACAAAAGGTCAACATGGACAAAATGCCGAATAGACATAAGGTCGAAATGTAAAAAACAATGGTCGAATGAACAAAATGTCGCTTGGAAATTAATGGGACAAAAGGTCGAATGAACAAATATTGAATGAAAAAAATGTCGAACGGAATGTAATGAGACAAAAGGACGAACGAACAAACGGTCAGCATGGGCAAAAGGCTGAGTGCATAAAAGATTGAAATGGACATCTGTTGTTTAAATGGGCAATGTCTGAAATGGACAATCTAATTGAAAGGTCTAACGGACAAAAGTAGCATGGACAAAAGGTTGAATGAACAAAAAGGTCGAATGGACAAAAGGTCGAATGGACAAAATTCCGAAATGGACGGTCAATAGATTTTATCTGCCATGTGCAGTTCATGTTATAAACAAAGAGTTTACTCCAAGAGAAATCACTTTCGAGTATTTCAGTTAGGTTACTTAAAGCCTATGCTTGATTTACTTGCTGTGATCAGCTTATTGCCTTTCCAATCTTTAATTCTTTTTTATTTGTTTATCCACTAAATTTGAATTCACCTGTTCACCATGTGTCTATTTGAACCTATTAAGCATCCATCCTTTTATCCCTTTCAATTTCTTCAGACCTTTTTTCCATTCAACCTTTTGTCCGTTTTAACTTGTTGTCCATTTCAACATTTTGCCCATTCAACCTCTTGTCCGTTCGAGCGTTTGTCCATTCGATCTTTTGTCCTAAAACCCAAGGGATATCATATCAATTGTCAGTGACGAACCTGTGCAGTTTTGGTTGAATTTTTTAGCGAAATAAAATAAATTGAGCAAAACAAATCCATGGTGCCGTTAAAGTGAACAAGTATCTTTGTCCCAACAAGTATCTAGTATTAACTGCAGTGACGATGGCAAACATATTTTATTAATATCGTGTGAAATCTTTCAATGATAATGACAAATCTCAGCACTGGTTCGGCAAGAGTCTACGAACGGCTGTCCAGGCAGGAGGAGGGGGGTCTAAAATATTCATGTTTTATTTATTATTAAGATATTTTGGAAATCTCAAATTTAAAAACATTTTAGTATTTTTAACACATTAGAGGTTAATTGTAGCTTGTCCAGAGCAGGGTTGAAAAAAAAATTCATCCATAGTGAACGATGATGAATTTTAGTGATTTTTTTCAACCCTGGTCCGGAGATGACATTTGAACATGAGACCTGTAGCGTGAGAAGCATAGATGCTCCAAATCCAAGCTCAAAAATGGTAAGAGACACCACTTTGAAATTTTCACCAGTGAAAAATAAGAAACTTTCAAGCAAGAGAGTGTTTTTTTAAGAAAACCTTCGCTACTCGGTTAATGATTTTTTCTGCTTTTCTTCGCTATTTTCGCTTATGGATTGATGAGACAAATTCCTTACGATTTCACTAAAAAAGAATTTTTCTACAATGCTTGGATCATCAGTTATGGAGTTTAAAGTATTTAAAGTCCAGGAAAATCTGAAAAGTTAACCTTCTTTGAATGTTCAAATTTTGTGACGAATAAGGTGTTAACGGGTCATATTGACCCGGATTTAGAACTACATTTGGACAAGGTTTTCACAATCAAACCTATAAGTTTTTAGAGTCAAATTGTTTGTCAGAGTCTATATTTTGAGTTTCTGGAATAAAGAGCCGATTTTGACGCCATTGGCTACAAGGAATCGATGCAGAGTCGATGAAAAGTCAGGTTTGGCCATAGTGCCGGTATGTTGGTCACTCAAATATCGTAAATCTTTTAGGAAATGAAACTTAGGTGCATAAACATACTTTACTAAGGACCATCAATGGTTTCTTGCTTCATGTTCCGGTGACCATATTCAACTTTCTCATAAGAATGGCCATGCGACACATTAAAATACATCAAATTGATGCGTCTGAAACGCCAATACTCTAGTCACTAGTGGCTACCAAACAAACAATTT